>NW_027616611.1:0-60000 GCF_964187855.1 Myxine glutinosa | reverse complement strand
GCCTTCGAAGGTCACTTCCACCATCTCTTCTTTCTCATCGTCCATGCTTTCTGAAGGATTTGGGTTTGCAATGAGAAAAACGTGGGTCAAAGGAAAGAGAAAATTTTACTTGGATAACTTTGAAATCAAATTAAGCAAAACAAATGCAGATCAGTCGTTTCTCTCTCCAAATTTCTCTGAGGTTTAACATGGCGAAAATTGTTGCCACTTGTGAGAGTGGAAAACAATAATGATTCCAACATTTCAGTGTGAAACTGTAACGATTCCGATTATCATTTAAAATAACAAATCTGATAGTTATAGAAGAAGTTCTTCTCAACCTGTGGTTATATCTGCAATGAAGAAACTATTCCAAAAGCTAATGCAACGAAACAGTCTGCCGAACGTACAAATCACTGCTATTTTCTTGTTCTCTCAACATATTTTCCTTTCAGTATTAAAATCAACTTACCGTGAACATCCATTTCATCCAGAGATGTGGTTTCATTTCCAGCGATCTCAGTGGCTGGAGTAGCGATCTCAGTGGCTGGAGTAGCGATCTCAGTGGCTGGAGTAGCGATCTCAGTGGCTGGAGTAGCGATCTCAGTGGCTGGAGTCGTCCAATGTGTTGGTGCAGACTTTGGGGAGCTCCATCTGGAGGGTTCGATCTACAAAATATTTTTTTGAAGAAAACTTAATTCAGAAAAAATGTTTCTTCCTTCCACAACACATTTTGACAAAGCCTAATAAAATCCTTCATACATTCCAGTTATGGATCCCATTCCCCCTAATACACAATACTTATGTACATAAATGTGCACATGGACACAAATACGAACATATTTATACATACATAGAAAAAGTAAGCAATTTTTACCTCCGCCACCAAAGGTGCATGGAAGTTATGTTTTCACCCCTTCCTGTCTGTCTGTGAACAAGATATCTCAAAAAGTGTGGACGGATTCGGACAAAATTTGGCAGAAAAGTAGTGTATGTGACACGGACGAAATGATTAAATTTTGGGGAAGATCCGGCTTCAGATCCGCCAAGAATAATTTTTAAGTGATTCTTCACCATTGGGAAATAGGGCCAAAAACAATAAATAGCAGAATGTCTCAAAAAATTAAGGACGGATTTGGATGAAACTTGGTGCATAAATTGGTTCGGTGACAAGAACAAACTGATTCGATTTTGGTTCAGGCCTGCATCCAGATACGACCTATCAGTGGGATACAAAGCGTAAACCGTTCACCTGGCGGAGGTATGGTCTCTACTGAGTGCAAATGTTATCCTGGGTGGTTTGCCATTGCTTTCCCAGCAGTAGTTACATCAGAAATTTGTAATTTTTTCTCACTGGAATCTCACTGTCTCTCCGAAAAGACCATCTGGACAATCCTCCCAGCTATATTCTCAACAATCCCTCAAAGAAGTTCTGTCACTCAAGCTTTTGGGTCTCACTATTCGCCATGATCTTTCCTGGGAAAACCACATTTCCAAGCTGGCCTCCAAAGCCAGTCGCCGACTGGGCATCCTCCGTCATGCGAATTCCTTTCTGGGCACTTCTGACCTCCTCACCACATACAAGGCTTTCATCCACAGCTTAATGGAATAATGCTCTCCCCTCTGGGCTGGTGCTCCTTCCTCACACCTCGCTCAGCTTCCACGGTTGAAACCAAAGCATTCAGAATCATTGGAATCTCCCGCGATGAAGCTGATTCTGAAGGTTTTTGACTCGCTCACCGCAGGCAGGTTGATCGGCTGTCTTCTACCGACTCCTCTCCGGCCTAGCTCCCCTTGCTCTGTCTGTGCTCTGCTCCCCAAATATTCCTCCAGGACGCACAAGATCTGCCAGCAACCCTCCTTTGGTAAAACTGCCAAAATCAAGACTCTCTGCTCACCTTGACTCTTTCATTCCTCTTTTCTCCCACCTCTGGAACAAACTTCCTCACTCTCTTCAATCCCACTCCTCCCTCCAGGTCTTTAAAACAGCTGTTCACCACCATCTCTTATTTTGGTTCAGGCCTGGAGGGAGGGATACCTGGAGGCCTGGAGGGATACCCCATCCAAAACCTTGATCTTTTCTACCCCCGTTAAAACAGCACAAATTCGTCTCTTTCAATCTCCAAATTATTTCCTGAAATTCCTAGTGGTGTGCCTTTGCTTTTTTTTTTTGTTGTTGTTGTATACTTAATCGAGGCTCGTGAAAGAGCTAACATTTACTTCACAGACAAATCAACCAGACAAACAAAATATATAAAAAGAGGGAGCGGAAGACAAGATGGGGAGAGAAGGGGAAGCACACAAACACAACATTTGAGAGCAGGGAGATGTGTGGGAGGGAGAGGGCTTGGGGGGAGGAGGCGTGGGAAGTGGGGTGGGGGGTGGGAGAAGTATAAAACACAAGGACACCAACTTGTACTTTGTACTAACTTGTACTTTATACTGTGTACCACTCCCCTAACCCCTCCCCCAGCTCTCTCCCTTCCACAGATCTACCAACGTCCCTGTTCTCTCCTGCTGTTGTGCTTGTGTGCGTCGTGGGTCACATGTCTGATGAAAGTGGGACGTCTTGGTTACCCGGTCATCACTGCCAAAAAGTTATAAAGTGGCAGTTCCACTGATCACACACATCAAAGTGTTGATCTCCAGAAATTTCAGGCAGATCGGATCATTAAATTTAACTTCTGGTGGAACATTTTATGATAAATTTACTTCATAAATGAAAAAGTCATCCACTGAAACAAGTAAACCTGTTCGAGACCTCACAAAATGTCACAAAACACACACGTGGGATTTCGGCACGTGAGTTGCTTGAAGGATTTCAACCCAAACGATCCAACACTCATCAAAGTAATTTCAACCCAAACTAACTTATACTCGTCAAAGTGACTTCAACCCAAACTAACTTATACTCGTCAAAGGGGTTTCAACCCAAACTAACTTATACTCGTCAAAGTGACTTCAACCCAAACTAACTTATACGAATCAAATTGACTTCAACCCAAACTAACTTATACTCGTCAAAGTGACTTCAAACCAAACTAACTTATACTCGTCAAAGTGACTTCAACCCAAACTAACTTATACCAGTCAAAGTGTTTTCAACACAAACTAACCAATACTCGTCAGTGACTTCAACCCAAACAAACTTATACTCGTCAAAGTGACTTCAACCCAAACTAACTTATACTCGTCAAATTGGTTTCAACCCAAACTAACTTATACTCGTCAAAGGGGTTTCAACCCAAACTAACTTGTACTCGTCAAAGTGACTTCAACCCAAACTAACTTATACGAATCAAATTGACTTCAACCCAAACTAACTTATACTCGTCAAAGTGACTTCAACCCAAACTAACTTATACTCGTCAAAGTGTTTTCAACACAAATAAACTTATACTCGTCAAAGTGACTTCAACCCAAACTAACTTATACTCGTCAAATTGGTTTCAACCCAAACTAACTTATACTCATCAAAGGGGTTTCAACCCAAACGAACTTATACTCGTCAAAGTGACTTCAACCCAAACTAACTTATACGAATCAAATTGACTTCAACCCAAACTAGCTTATACTCGTCAAAGTGTTTTCAACACAAACTAACCAATACTCTAAAAGTGATTTCAACATAAACTAACCAGTACTCGTCAAAGTGTTTTCAACCCAAACTAACCAATACTCGTCAAAGTGATTTCAACACAAACTAACCAATACTCATCAAAGTGATTTCAACATAAACTAACCAATACTCGTCAAAGTGATTTCAACACAAACTAACCAATACTCGTCAAAGTGATTTCAACATAAACTAACCAATACTCGTCAAAGTGATTTCAACACAAACTAACCAATACTCGTCAAAGTGATTTCAACATAAATTAACCAATAGTCGTCAAAGTGATTTAAAAACAAACTAACTAATAAGTGTTTGGTGTTTAGAGAGCCTGGAAAGTGTTTAGTTCCCTTGCAGTCAAACATTTGTTCGGGTGGGTGTCTGGTTACATATGTGGTTGTCCTCGTCTGTTGGAAAGTGTAGACACACATAGTTGGACATGCATGTCTGTCCTGTTATCATTTATATCCTCTGGGATTAAAGTGTGTACGTTCCTGGAGTGACGTGTATGCGATCATACCTTCAGAAAGGAGGTCTGAAGGATATCATAGATTTTGTTCCACGTCGATCTGAAAAGTTTTTGTGGGTTCAGAAAGACAATGTTCTGTGTGATAGACACAAGAAAACAATAAATGAGAATTAATGAAAGACATTTCAGCAAAGTGGCCACAGGTGATCAGTTGTCCCTCAACAGTCAGGGATATGTTCTGGACGGTGTGCGGTTACACACGTGGTTTTCCGAGTTGCTATGTTGTTGTGTATGTGGTTGTCCTGGACTGTTAATTAAGTTTGTACATGTTGAGGTGGAGGTGCGTGTCTATCCTTGCGGTAATTATATGCTCTGGGAATAAAGTGTGTGTGTTTCTGGAGTGGTGTGTGCGCGATGACACCTTCAGAGTGGAGGCCGTTAGGATGCTGGAAAATCCCTTCCAGAACAAGTTGGAAAATTCGGGTGTCCTCGTCTGTTGGAAAGTGTAGAAACACATAGTTGGACGTGCATGTCTGTCCTGGTATCATTTATATCCTCTGGAATTAAAGCTTGTATGTTTCTGGAGTGACGTGCATGCGATCATACCTTCAGAAAGGAGGTCGGAAGGATATTATAGATCTTGTTACACGTCGACCTGAAAAGTTCTTGTGGCTTCACAAGGACAACGTTCTGTGTGATGGACACAAGAAAACAATAAAATGAATTAATGAAAGACATTTCACCAAAGTGGCCACAAGTGATCAGTTATCCCTCAACAGTCAGGGATATGTTCTGGACGGTGTGCGGTTACACATGTGGTTTTCCGAGTTGCTATGTTGTTGCGTATGTGGTTGTACTGGCCTGTTAATTAAGTTTGTACATGTTGAGGTGGAAGTGCGTGTCTATCCTTGTGGTAATTCTATGCTCTGGGAATAAAGTATGTGTGTTTCTGGAGTGGTGTGTGCGATCATACCTTCCGAGTGGAGGTCGGAAGGATGCTGGAAAATCCCTTCCAGAAAGAGTTGAAAAGGCCAGGGTTCTTCTGAGGAACAGGTTCCTGTGTTATGGGCACATGAAAACAACATTTGAGAATTCATCAAAGATATTGTCCTGAAATAGTGATCAATGTTGAGGATGGAGGGGACACTCAGGCGAGCATTTTGTCCATATTCATTTTTTTTGAGATTCGTGGTGTTCTGCGTAGTGTTACGTGCTCCTCCCCAAACCCCGGTCACGGTGTACCTCCGAGCCCCGAGAGGAGTCACGGCAGAAAGATGTGTTATTCTGTGTGTCAAAGATCAATGGTGAAACCACACCAATTGTTACCAACAAACAAGTATTGCATTAAGGTCACACAAGAATAACAGTACAATAACAATATTAATCAATTGTACAACCAATATATCATTCCTATGATGGTACCATCAGTTTCGTACAATATAACTGCTCAACACTCACTCCACCCCACCATGCATCTCTGCAATCAAATACCACGGACTCCTGCGACGACCCAGATACATTCATAGAGGCTCCGGTCGCAAGTTTGTTTACTTACAAACAGGTCACTCCAGTCCTGTACTCTGGTCAGCTCAGCGCACTCCCACTCATCGACTACGTCATCACAGCAACGCACACAATCGCGCCTCCTGTCTGCAAACCCTGGCAAAATCACCCGAGTTCATCCCCACCGTACAAAGCAACATGAAGCTCACTCTGTTGAATACCCGGTCCCTCGACAACAAAAGCCACATCCTGAACGACTACATTCTGGACAATAAACTGGACTTTCTCTGTCTCACTGAAACCTGGCAACAACCTCTGGACTACTTCTCACTCAACCTCACTACACCCAATGGATATTCATACATCAATAAACCACGCTCGGAGGGCCGAGGTGGTGGAATTGCCGTAATTCACCGACAGGACATCAAGACCAGCCTCATCTCCATCTCATCTGCTCCATCATTTGAACACCTGGCTTTTAAACTCTCTGGTCACACATTGTCAGTCATGGCAGTCGTCTACCGCCCTCCCAAACCACACCCATCATTCCTGTCTGACTTCTCTTACTTTCTGACCCAGCTCTGTTCCTTCTCCCCCTCAATCCTCCTCCTCGGTGATTTCAATATCCACATGGACTCCACTGACTCCACAATAACCACTGACTTCACTGATTTACTCACCTGCTTTAACCTCACTCAACATGTCAACTTTCCTACCCATAACCATGGTCACATTCTGGATCTTGTCTGCTCTACTGGACTAATTTTGCACCATCTCTCTAGCTCGGACCTCACCCTCTCTGACCACTTAGCCATCACTATGACCATCAACATCCCCACCCCAGCACCAAGGCATTGTCGCATTATCAACTTCCGTAAGCTAAAAACTCTTTCACCTACCTCATTCTCATCCACCCTCTCTGAAAAAATGTCCACTTCTCCCTTCGTTGACCTCCACACTCCTTCTGACCTCACTGACTACGACAACCACACTCTCTCCTTCTGCCTCGACCAGCTTGCGCCTATAAAAACCAAAACAGTTTCTTTCACCCATTCTGCTCCCTGGTTTACCCCTGAACTCCGCCTGATGAAAACTCGTGCTCGCCAACTTGAAAGACTCCGCAATAAAACAGGTCTCACAATTCACTCCCAAGCCTACAATGACCACCTGCAGCACTACAAAGATGCCCTCTCCCGCGCCCGCTCCACCTACTACTTTTAAATTATCCACTCTGGCTCCGGAAACCCAAAAGCACTCTTCTCTACAATAAACAAACTCCTCAGCCCCCTGGACACCACCACCCAGTCATTCACAGTAGACAACTGCATCTCCTTCCTTTCATTCTTCCAAAACAAAATTGACAACATCTACAACAGCTTAACCACCACCGCACCTGCTCCCCCTCAAACTACCTGCCCCCCCTTATCCTGCCAACCCCTGTCTCAGTTCTCCCCAGTCTCCCCTACTGACCTCTCTGAACTCCTCATAGGAATGAAAACTGCCACCTGCACTCTTGACCCCATCCGCTCCAGCTTTGTCAAGGCCTCCCTTCCTGCTCTCTCTCCACTTATCACTGCAACAATAAACTCCTCCCTGTCTACATGCATCGTCCCACCATCCCTCAAAATTGCTGCTGTTACCCCCATTCTGAAAAAACCTGGACTCAACCCTGACACCCTTAATAACTTCAGACCCATCTCCAACCTACCCTTTCTGTCAAAAGTTTTGGAACACGCTGTAGCCACTCAACTCAAACATCACCTCTCTGCCGATAACCTGTATGAAACATTCCAATCCGGATTCCGCTCCAACCACAGTACTGAAACTGTTCTCCTCAAAATCACCAACGACCTTCTCCTCTCCTCTGACGCCGGCAACCTCAACATTCTCATCCTCCTCGACCTAAGCGCCGCCTTTGACACAATCAATCACACCATCCTCCTCACCCGACTTGAAACTACCTTTAACATTACCGGCACTGCCCTCTCTTGGATCAAATCTTACCTCTCTGACAGACGCCAGTTCATCTCCATCAATAACTGCAAATCCCCCACTGCTCCGCTCCCCCAAGGTGTCCCCCAAGGTTCAGTTCTCGGCCCCCTCCTCTTCATCCTGTACCTGTCCCCCCTTGGTCACTTAATCCGCCGTCATGGTCTCCAATTCCACTGCTTTGCCGATGACATCCAGCTTTTCATCTCCACCAAGTCAATCTCCACCGCCACCCACTCTATCCTGACAAACTGCATCACTGAAATAAAATCCTGGCTTCAAATCAACTTCCTCAAACTTAACTATGATAAATCTGAAATAATCATCATTGGCCCAAAAACGCTCACCAAATCCACCCATAACTTCACCCTCAACATTGACGGTTTCCCAGTATCCACCTCCCCTCACATCCGGAATCTTGGCATCATTTTTGACCAAACCCTCTCCTTCGACAAATACACTAAACAAATCACAAAGACAGCCTTCTTTCACCTGAAAAACATCGCCCGTCTCCGTCCATCCCTCTCCTCCACGGCTGCAGAAACCCTCATCCACGCCTTCATCACCTCCCGTCTGGACTACTGCAACAGCCTCCTCTATGGTTCACCCTCAATAATCATCAATAAACTCCAATACATTCAGAACTCCGCTGCCCGTCTACTCACCCATTCCCGGACCCGTGACCACATCACCCCTGTCCTTTACAAGCTTCACTGGCTTCCTATCCCCCAGAGAATCCAGTACAAAATCCTCCTCTTGACCTACAAAGCCCTTCATCACCTGGCCCCATCCTACCTGACTGACCTCCTCTCCAGACACACTCCCACCCGCAACCTCCGCTCTGCTGGTGCCAACCTCCTGTCCCCCCTCCCCCCCCCCCCCATCCAGACCAAATTCAGATCCTGGGGGGACAGGGCCTTCTCCATCGCTGCTCCCACCCTCTGGAACTCACTACCTCACACCATCAGAGACTCCTCCTCACTCACCACATTCAAAACATCACTCAAGCCCCACCTGTTCAACACTGCATTTAACATTTAACCCACAGCATTTAACCCCTGACTATCTCTTCTCCTTCTCCTTCCTTTTGCTTTGATAATTATTTACCTATTTATTTTTGTCTTTTTGCACTTGTTTTTTGTACTCTGTCAAAGCGTCTTTGGGCTTTTTGAAAAGCGCTATATAAAATAAATGTATTATTATTATTATTATTATTATTATAATTCACTGTGCTCCAAGTGAGCGAAAAGAGCATTCCCAATGTCTCTGTCCCAGCTTCAAACCAAAGTCGATCCACGCTCCAGTGATCGTCAGAACGATGTTCTATCGACACCAGAATCCCGCTCGGTTGACAGTCACACTGCCAAAGATGGGCAAAGGTGTACTCAAGAGACGACTGAGAAATCACATCTTCGGGTATGGATGTTCAACGGCTCCCCACATGGCGAACCGCAAATTCCCACTCAAAATCCATGTTACATATGCAAACCAAGCTAACGGCTGGATGCGTTGAAATGGTTGGAGCGAGGTGAAAAACCTGGAGCAATGCGAAATCAGGCGCGAGGCAAAATGGCCAACGGTTCGTTCTCGAGACGTAACGGCACTCCAATGATTCTCTTCGGAATCAATGGCAAAACCTGTCACGCAGGTTTATCTGTCACAGCGATAACAACTCTGTCGCAGGAATCCCTTTCCCAGGAAATCCAAAGTTCACTCGTGACCCTCGTTCGCCAGCGTTTGCTCAAGACCTCCAAGCAGCTCGGCTCCTTCTCCGAACTCACTTGCTCCGCCTCTTTTTCCTCTTCTTCTTCCTCCTCTTCTTCGTCCGGTTCCCGAACCGGTTTCCGGTTTCTTTTTAAAACATTAATTTTTTTTACCTTTTGAAAACAGTTATCTCCAATTCACTTAAACGATAACAATAATATTACATGGAACCAAAAATGTTTACAATGGATGAGAACCACAACAACGGAATTGACGAATCCGTAACAGTTGGAATGGACGAGTGGTATTCTATTCTATAGGTAACAACCACACCTGAGGACTGTCAGAATGTAGCAACCACACGAGGAAAGGCAAATTCATAGTCCCTTCTCTGATGGTATGTGCCGGATTTTACTGACAGGTGTGAGAGAGGAAAGGTTTAGTGACAATCGCTGTGATTTCAACACAAATTAACCAATACTCATCAAAGTGATTTCAACACACAGCAACCAATACTCATCTAAGTGGTTTCAAAGGAATCTTCTCCTCCACATCACCTGTATATTTTCCATTCCTCTCACCACTCCCAACCTCTGCTCCTTTACCATGCTTTGGTTAGAACAGGTTGAGAACGCAGGTCTGACACGAAAGAATACAGATGCTGTTCAGGGACGGGTTGAGTCTTGAATCGAAAGATCATCACCAAGGTCTACATGAATGAACCATACATTTCTGGCAGATCAGATCGCTAAATTTAACCTTTCGTGGACCATTTTATTATAAATTTCCTTCATAAATGAACAACTCATCCTCTGAAATATATAAATCTGTTGTTGACCTAATAACGTCCTCACAACACCCAAACGCGGGATGACAGACATTTAGCTGCTCGAAGGTTCTTCGGCAGGAGACGAACCATCCATTCAACCACCGTAAGATACGGTGCCAAGTGTGAGTGTGTCACATCATAATGCCGCAACTTCCACAAATTGAAAATTTCGAGGAAGCATGCAATGAACACCGCACAGGACACATGTGGCCATTGGTGGTGCAGTCAAGAAGTAACGGATGAAACGGACGCCTCCGGTTCCTTTTCACTGGAGAGCCTGGAAGGTATTTAGTTTCCTCAAAAGTCATAGATGTGCTCTGGAGGGTGTGTGGTTACACATGTGTTTGTCCTCATCTGATGAAAAGTGTAGACACACTTAGTTGGAGGTGCATGTCTGTGCTAGTATCATTCATATCATCTGGGATTAAAGTGCGCGTGTTTCTGGAGTGATGTGCATGCGATCATACCTTCAGAATGGAGGTCGGAAGGAAGTTGGAAAGTTCCTTCCAGAAAGAGTTGAAGAAGCCGAGGTTCTTCTGAGGAACAGGTTCCTGTGTTATGGACACATGAAAACAAGATTTGAGAATTAATCAAAGATATTGTACTGAAATAGTGATCAATGTTAAGGGTGAGGGGGCACTCAGGCGAGCATTTTGTCCATATTTATTTGTTTTGAGATTAGTGGTGTTCCGTGTCAGAATGGACGAGTGGAATTCCATTCTATAGGAACAAGCGTTACGCCTCGGTCCCCCGTCGGGGAAGTGATGTGAGTTGACAAAGTGGAAGACGCAGAAAACATGCTATCATATTCGCTCACAAGGTTCAGACATACATGGAGGCGGCCATCTTGGATTTTGACGTGGCGACCCAATTTTCAATAGCGTTCTTCCTTGTGCCGAAATACACCCACACCAGATTAGAAGTTGGTACTTCGCTTATTTTTCAAGATATTCCGCTCACAAGGTTCAGACATACATGGCATGAGACATACATGGCGGCGGCCATCTTGGATTTTGACGTTGGTTGCACCCACACACCAAATTCGAATGCGGTCCTTCGCTTACCCACGCACGCACTCACGTACGCACGCACGCACGGACGGACGGGAAAACCATAGTCCCACTTTCGCTCCGCGGTGCGACGGGGTACAATTAACCACAAAGGAGGAGTCATAATGTTTCAACCACACCAGGAAAGGCGAACTCATAGTCCCTTCTCTGATGGTATGTACCGGATTTTACTGACATGTGTGAGAGAGGAAAGGTTTCGTGACAATCCCACATCAAGGATTTGAACCTGGGATCGCAGCATCTTGACCACAGGTTCCAATTGGAACATCTAACATCCCAACCCAGAACAGATTTCTCCTCACTATCAGGAAAATGGGTTTGTGAAGGAATTAATGTTGCCATGCGGGAATAAAACCGAGAAGGTTGGAAGGCTGATGGAGATTTTTTTCTGAGAAGATGAATAGAAGGTCCCAGAGATGCTGCAGGCGAGGAACTAGAACATGAAATACGAATGCCAACACGAGTGAATGTGATTTCAACCCAAACTAACCAACACGAGTCAATGTGATTTCAACCCAAACTAACCAATACTCATCAAAGTGATTTCAAAGGAATCTTCTTCTCCACACCACCTGCATATTTTCCATTCCTCTCACCACTCCCAACCTCTGCTCCTTTACCATTCTTTGGTTAGAACAGGTTAAGAATGCAGGTCTGACCCGAAATGGTGCAGGTGCTGTTCAGGGGCGGATTGAGTCTTGAATCGAAAGATCATCATCAAGATCTCCATGAATGAACCTCAAATTTCTGGCAGATCCGATCGCTAAATTTAACGTTGATTGGACCATTTTATGATAAATTTCCTTCATAAATGAACAACTCATCCTCTGAAATATATAAATCTGTTGTTGACCTAATAACGTCCTCACAACACCCAAACGCGGGATGTCAGACATTGAGGTGCTCGAAGGTTCTTCGGCAGGAGACGAACCATCCGTTCAACCACCTTAAGATACGGTGCCAAGTGTGAGTGTGTTACATCAAAACGCCGCAACTTCCACAAATTGAAAATTTCGAGGAACCACGCAGTGACCACCGCACAGGACACATGTGGCCATTGATGGTGCAGTCCAGAAGTAACGGATCAAACGGGCACCTCCGGTTCCTTTTCACTGGAAAGAGCCTGGAAAGTATTTAGTTTCCTCAAAAGTCATAGATGTGCTCTGGAGGGTGCGTGGTTACATATGTGGTTGTCCTCATCTGATGAAAAGTGTAGACACACTTAGTTGGAGGTGCATGTCTGTGCTAGTATCATTCCTATCATCTGGGATTAAAGTGCGCGTGTTTCTGGAGTGATGTGTGTGCGATCATACCTTCAGAATGGAGGTCGGAAGGAAGTTGGAAAGTTCCTTCCAGAAAGAGATGAAGAAGCCGAGGTTCTTCTGAGGAACAGGTTCCTGTGTTATGGACACATGAAAACAAGATTTGAGAATTAATCAAAGATATTGTACTGAAATACTGATCAATGTTGAGGGCGAGCGGGCACTCAGGCGAGCACTTTGTCCATATTTATTTGTTTTGAGATCAGTGGTGTTCTGCGTAGGAAGGTACGAGGGGAATTCCATTCTATAGGAACAAGCGTTACGCCTCGGCCTGGTTGGCCATGTCACTCAATGGTGAAGAATCACTTTTAAAATTCTGCTATCTGGATCCTGATCCGGACCGGATCTTCTCCAAAATGGAATCGATTCTTATTTGACATACACACAACCTGTCCAACAAGTTTCGTCCAAATCCATCCACAACTTTTTTGAAATATCCTGCTATGTATCGTTTTTCGCCCTTTCTCCCAATGGTGAAGAATCACTTAGAAATTAAATAATTGTCAGGATGACCCAACCATACCAGGAAAGGTAAACTCATAATCCCTTCTCTTATCATCATCTCCTCTCCTATCGAGGTAAACATCCTCTCCTGTCCCCGGGACACATTTATTTCTCTCCATTCTATCAAGGGCGTTTTGGGAGGTGATGCTTTTCCTAGTTTGCATTTTGATGCCCATTAGCCACCTTCACCACATCACCAAAAAATTTCAATTTCTCTCACCACTCCCTACCTGGTGTCCGCCTGATGGTCGGAAGGCCGATGTGGGGGGGGGGGGGGGGGGGAGGGGGGCGGATTGGCGATGCGTGTTTACATTCCACCCACTTTAATTTTGAGGTGGGGTGGCCTGTAGACTCATACTCCTTACTACATGTACTATCTTGGGTCCTTCCTTCCTTCTTTCTTTCTTTTTAATTTCTTCATGTCTCTAAATGCAAAAATCATTTTCAGTGAATTCGATCTTATTTTAACTGAAAATTTTGGTTTGTCCCTGGCCTAAGAAAATTTCATTATTTTTCTTTTCTTTTTGTGAGAAATTTATAATGTTGTTGCAAACACATTGGATAATTTTAGTGTTTCAAACGATTATAATTGTTGTTTTATATTGTCTGTAAAATAAACTTAGGATGAAATGACATTAACCCGACTAGTGAGGTACCCGTGCTACGCACGGGTGGGAGGCCACAGGCAACCAGACAATGCAGAAACGGCGAATGCTAAAGCATGAAACCAATAAATTCCACATTCCTGTAGCACCTTCAATCGCATGTCAGACATGCACAGCAAGTTCGTGAAGGACTTCCATGAAAAACGTACCCGTTCGCAAACAAATGGGTGTGTTCACGTATAGAAACATCGATCGTGGGTCCGTGACGAATCTGCATATAGCGATCCGCGAAGTTCACGTTTAGAAAGTAGAAACCATCACGGCATGTCGTCATTCACTTGAACTAGAAGTAGATATCTCTTTTTTCATTCCAAACAGCATAACTCCAATCACAAATTAATCACAAAATAAACTTTTAACAACATTGTTAATGTTTCCTTCATTGTAAATCTACCAAGTCAACAGTTAAAAGGATTTTGAGACGATATTACGGCCTTGGCAAGATCGATGGAGACAGCGATTTGTTAGCTTATACACCGCCCAAATAGCTGTGTGGAATTCTCTCATGTAGAGATTAAAGTCACGTCGTTTGAACTTTGGCCGAGGTCATTATTTACTTTTAATGATATTTATATACAAATCAAAAAGAAGATAATTGGTTTTGGGTCGTCCTTTCTGCATATCTCGTGGGATTGTGAGTTGGAGAGACGACCATGATGGCGGGAGGGGGTTGGCATCTCTCAAGCAGGGATTCAACCCATGTCCTTATAAAAGGTCTTTGTCCGAGGTCATTATTTTTAACTGTGTGTTTTCATTCGTCAGGTTGCGATCGGTGCAGCCGTTTGTGTGGCACCCGGGAAAATAACGTTATGCGGGAGTCCAAACCTGAAAATGCTAGAGGCCAAAGCTGAAATTGGGAAAACAATACAGCCCATTTTCCTCCAGGAGATCCCAGAATTACCCACCCAAAATATCGTTGCGATCGGTTCAGCCGTTTCTGCGGTACCTTCGAACGGACGAACAGACAGACGGACAGACATTTGGTGAATTATGGTAAGATAATGCACTCTATGGGCCTGGGAGGCCTTGCAGCTTTTTCTTTTGGAATAACTTTATGATGAAAACGTTGATCTGCATGATCTTTCCTGGAAGCTCCTATAAAGTGGTGAGATATTCCTGTGTTGTTTGTAAAAAAAACAAATTCGTTCGGTTCCGAGTAAAACGTTCAATTCATAACACGACTCCAACGCCCAGTTCGTTATCGGCGTTATTTTCATCTCCCTCATTTGCATGACAATAGTTCTCGTTCCAGTGAATGTTGTAAACACTGAATCGTGTTCACGAGTCATCTGTGACGTCATCTCGTCAGTGCAGCTTCCCATTATCTTGTGGTTTGTGAGTTTTTCTTGACTTTGCGTTGGTTGTTTCGACACCTTGACTCTTCGATTCTTCGAACTTCAATTCCTTTGAACAAAGATTTGGTTGAATTCGGACCATCGGGCAACCACCGCCTTACCCACCTCTGCTCCTTTACCATCGTTTGGCTATAACAGGTTGAGAATGCAGATCTGACCCGAATGAGTAACGGGTACAAGTGCTGATCAGGGACCAGTTCAGGGCAAGTCGGATCTTGAATCGAAAGATCATCAACAAGATCTCCATTAATGAACATGAATGTTCTGTCAGCTCCGATCGCTAAATTTAACCCTTCGTGGCCCATTTTATGATAAATTTAGTTCATAAATGATCAACTCATCTTACTATAATTCACCAAATGTCCATCTGTCTGTTCGAAGGTACCGTAAAAACTGCTGAACCGATCGCAAAGATATTTTGGGTGGGTAATCCTGGGACCCCAGTGAGTCGAATAGGCTATTTAGTTTTCCCAATTTCAGCTTTAGTCTCCAGCATTCTCAGGTTTGGACTCACGCATAACATTTGCGTTCGCATAACGTTCATTGTTCTCATTGTGACGATGTTGTTTTCCCAGGTGCCGCACAAACGGCTGCACCGATCACTGCATTTGCGTTCGCATAACGTTCATTGTTCTCATTGTGACGATGTTGTTTACCCGGGTGCCGCACAAACGGCTGCACCGATCACTGCACGGCTGCACCGATCGAACTCGGTGACCTCGGACAAAGACCTTTTATATTTTACTAGCAGAAGTACCCGGCATTGCCGGGCGGGGGAGGGGAGGGGGCGGGGAGGGGAACGGGGGTAGAGCGAGCCCCTTGGTAAAGCGAGAGATTTATTTTTTTTCATAGCGTCATAGCGTCATAGCGTTCATAGCGTTTCATAGCGGCATAGTGATTTTTTTTTTTTCATAGTGTCATAGCGTCATCGCGATTTTTTTTTTCATAGCGTCATAGCGTTATAGCGTTTCATAGCGTCATATCGTTCATAGCGTCATAGCGTTTCATAGCTTCATAGCGATTTTTTTTTTCATAGCGTCATAGCGTCATATCGTTCATAGCGTTCATAGCATCATCACGTGATCGCTCTGAGCGAATCAGCGCCCACCTGCTCTGATTCCGTTGATTCCGTGCACTGAAATGCGGAGTTAAATATGAATAAAAAATATGGATCGTCAAATATTTTGAGTTCGGCCATGTTCGTCCCAGGCGCAATGGCCATGTCTATGCCAAATATCAAGCACGTAAGCCTCTCCGTTTAGGAGTCTATCGGTAACATTACACACACACACACACACACACACACACACACACACACACACACACACACACACACACACACACACACACACACACACACACACACACACACACACACTGTGTTTTATATATATATAGATAAGGACACGGGTTGAATCCCTGCTTGAGAGAATTCTAACACATTTCAACTGAAGGAAACATGTATCGGGAGTACATACGACATAGCGATTGTGAACATGATTAGTTTAATCTCCACATGAGAGAATTCAACAGAGCTATTTGGGCGGTGAATACGCCAACAGATCACTGTCTTCATCGATCTTGCCAAGGCCATAACAGCTATCGGCTCAAAATCCTTTTAACTGTTGATTGGGAAGTTTTTACAATGAAGGAAACACGTATCGGGAGTACATATGGCATCGGGAGGACTAACTGCACACGTCTTCAGGATCAAGCTTAAATCTCTCATGGCGGATCTGAAGAGCGCAATGCTTGGAGAAGTGGTGGGCACCTTCGGCATGAAGGAGGATCAGAAACGTGGACTCCCACACTGCCACATCCTGCTCATACTTGCTCCCGCATTACTTTATTTTCCCGGGTGCCGCACAAACGGCTGCACCGATCGAGATTTAACGGATGTTTATATAAATCGTTTAAAAGAAAAAAAGCCTTCAATTTCTGATATTTAGCCTTTTCATTTGGGCCTCCCAATTGAAGCCCCGCCCATAGGGCAGGTACCGTTGCTAGTCTTCTGAAATATATAAACCTGTTCTTCACCTCATAACGTTCTGACAACAATTAAATGCGGGATGTCAGACTGTGAACTTGTCGAAGGTTCCACCACAGGAGACGAACCGTCAGTTCAAACCTCAGGAAAAGGGCGTCAAGTTTGAATGCGTTACCGCATGATGCCATGACGAGGACACATCGCAAATGCAGACTCTGGAAATCTTCCAGAGACACACAAAGAGCACCGCACAAAGTGGACATTTTTCTGGAGTTTAGTTTTTGTGAAAAAGGGAAACGAACGAGTCGGAAAGACGGAACCTTCTCGGTACTTGAAGAACACATGAAGGACACGATATGAACTTTGACGCATGCGGCAATTTGTCCCATGAAGCCTCCGTTACATCAACACCACATCAATATAATCGACAGCATTGAACGGAGAACTCGGTCGATAAATGTCTGAGGAAACGCGTGAAGAAACCGTCCGTTTAAAACTCACCTCTTTGAAGATGTCACCCCGTCCATGGTGGTAAATGGGGTGAAAGATAGTAATTGTAGATAGTACAAGCAAAAAGAGCACGATGAGACACGACACAACCTTCATGTTTCGCTTCTCACGAACAATGGGAGGAACAGCGATTGTGCGTTCAATTATATATACCGAGAGCAATTGTAACCATGGAGACAGAGAGTACAACGGATAACTAGATCGGAACAGTTTCATGCTAATGGTAAAAACTTTGCTTTAAAACAAGATAATTCACAATTAAAAGAATTAACATTTCCTGGATGAACACTTTTAATTATAAACGGCTGCTTTCATATTTAATTTTCATTTATATCCTTCAATTGAACGAGTAAGGCAACATTTTCATTCCCATTAAATAATTCATTCTGACTTGGTTCATCACCATGGCAATGGATGTTCATTGAACAGAATTTCATTCCTGATGTTTTTCAACCATTAAATCTGTAAATAACCCCAGAACAAAAACAAATAAACAGGAGTGTGTGGGCTGCACCCAAACGCGGGATGTCCGACATTGAGCTGCTCGAAGGTTCTTCGGCAGGAGACGAACCATCCGTTCAACCACCTTAAGATACGGTGCCAAGTGTGAGTGTGTTACATCATAATGCCACAACTTCCACAAATTGAAAATTTCGAGGAACCATGCAATGACCACCGCACAGGACACATGTGGCCATTGGTGGTTCAGTCAAGAAGTAACGGATCAAACGGACACCTCCGGTTCCTTTTCACTGGATAGGACAGCCTGGAAAGTATTTAATTTCCTCAAAAGTCATAGATGTGCTCTGGAGGGTGCGTGGTTACACATGTGGTTGTCCTCATCTGATGAAAACTGTGGACACACTTAGTTGGAGGTGCACGTCTGTGCTAGTATCATTTATGTCATCTGGGATTAAAGTGCGCGTGTTTCTGGAGTGATGTGTATGCGATCATACCTTCAGAATGGAGGTCGGAAGGAAGTTGGAAACTTCCTTCCAGAAAGACTTGAAAAAGCCAGGGTTCTTCTGAGGAACAGGTTCCTGTGTTATGGGCACATGAAAATAAGATTTGAGAATTAATCAAAGATATTGTACTGAAATAGTGATCAATGTTGTTGGGTGAGGGGACACTCAGGCGAGCATTTTGTCCATATTCATTTGTTTTGAGATCAGTGGTGATCTGTGTAGGAATGTACGAGGGGAATTCCATTCTATAGGAATTAACCACACATGAGGACTGTCATGATGTTTCAACCACACCAGGAAAGGCAAACTCATAGTCCCTTCTTTGATGGTATGTACCGGATTTTACTGACAGGTGTGAGAGAGGAAAGGTTTGCTGACAATCCCACATCAGGGATTTGAATCTGGGATCGCAGCATCTTGACCACAGGTTCCAATAGGAACATCTAACATCCCAACCCAGAACAGATTTCTCCTCACTATCAGGAAAATGGGTTTGTGAAGGAATTAATGTTGCCATGCGGGAATAAAACCGAGAAGGTTGGAAGGCTGATGGAGATTTTTTTTTCTGAGAAGATGAATAGAAAGTCCCAGAGATGCTGCAGGCCAGGAACTAGAACATAAAGTACCATTCCCAACACTAGTCAATGTGATTTCAACCCAAACTAACCAACACGAGTCAACGTGATATAAACCCAACTTAACCAATCCTTAATTACCTTAATCCTTAATAACCAATCCTCAACTTAATATAAACCCAATCCCCCCCCCCCCCCCCCCCCACGCCTCCTGCCCCCAAGTCCTCTCCCTCTCACACTTCTCCCTGCTCTCAAATGTTGTGGTTGTGTGCTTCCCCTTCTCTCCCCATCTTGTCTTCCGCTCCCTCTTTTTGTATATTTTGTTTGTCTGGTTGATTTGTTTGTGAAATAAATGTTAGCTCTTTCACGAGCCTCGATTCAGTATACAAAAAAAAAAACAAAAAAAACACAACACTCGGCAATGTGATTTCAACACAAACTAACCAATACTTGTTGAAGTGATTTCAACCCAAACTAACCAATACTCGTCAAAGTGGTTTTTTTTTTTGTTCGTTTGTTTTTTTTTGTATACTGAATCGAGGCTCGTGAAAGAGCTAACATTTATTTCACAAACAAATCAACCAGACAAACAAAATATATAAAAAGAGGGAGCGGAAGACAAGATGGGGAGAGAAGGGGAAGCACACAAACATAACATTTGAGAGCAGGGAGATGTGTGGGAGGGAGAGGGCTTGTGGGGGGGGGGGGGGGGGGCGCGGGAAAGGGGGGGTGGGTGGGAGAAGTATAAAACACAAGGACACCAAGGACTTCCAGGACAGAAGTTAGTATTTCAAAAAAGTGGAATTGGGGTGAAATTAGCGGGGGTAGAAAAGATCAAGGTTTTGGATGTGGGAAGATAAGAGATGGTGGTGAACAGCTGTTTTAAAGACCTGGAGGGTGGAGTGGGATTGAAGAGAGTGAGGGAGTTTGTTCCAGAGGCGGGAGAAAAGAGGAATGAAGGAGTGAAGGTGAGCAGAGAGTTTTGATTTTGGCAGTTTAACCATAAGAGGGTTGCAGGCAGATCTTGTGCGACCTGTAGGAATATTTGCGGGACAGAGCCCAGAGAGAGCTGGGGGGGCATGGCCAGAGAGGAGTCGGTAGAAGACGGTAGATTTAATCTTCAACATTGGACGGAGAACTCGGTGGATAAATATCGGGGGAATTACATAAATACACTGTCCGTTTAAAACTCACCTCTTTGAAGATGTCACCCCGTACATGGTGGTAAATGGGGTGAAAGATGGCAATTGATAAAAGTACAAGCAAAAAGCGCGTGATGAGACGAGATACAACCTCCATGTTTCACTTCTCACGAACAATGGAAGGAACAGCGATTGTGGGTTCAATTAAATAACACTGAGAACAATTGTAACCATAGAGAAAGAGAGGACAACGGATAACTCGATCGAACAGTTGAATTACAAATAACTATAAACGTTAAAATAAGATAACTCGCAATTAAAACATTTAAAATTTACTTGATGAACACTTTGATTTATAAACAGTCATTTTAATTTCAATATTTTAATTTTCAGACATATCCTTCAATTGAACGAATGAGGCAAAAAAATTATTTCCTATTTATGTTTCATTCTGTCATCCCTTCATCCCCATGGCAACAGATGTTAATTGATCAGGTTTGCATTACTGATGTTTTTTCAACATGAAACTCCCTGGGCCCGGCGTGTCTTCAAATCAACATGTAACTCCCTGGGCCTGGCTTGGCTTCAAATCAACGTCACTGTCTGGGCCTGGCTTGGCTTCAAATCAACATGAAACTCCATGGGCCTGGCTTCGCTTCAAATCAACATGAAACTCCATGGGCCTGGCTTGGCTTCAAATCAGCATGTACCTCACTGGGCCTGGCTTGCCTTCAAATCAACGTCACTCTCTGGGCCTGGCTTGGCTTCAAATCAACATGAAACTCCCTGGGCCTGGCTTCGCTTCAAATCAACATGTCACTCTCTGGGCCTGGCTTGGCTTCAAAGCAACATGTCACTCTCTGGTCCTGGCTTCGCTTAAAATCAACATGTCACTCTCTGGGCCTGGCTTGGCTTCAAATCAATATATCACTCTCTGGGCCTGGCTTGGCTTCAAATCAACATCTCACTCTCTGGGCCTGGCGTGGCTTCAAATCAACACGCAACTCTGGGCCTGGCTTGGGCGTGGCTTCAAATTAAACCGGCCTCGCCTCGCCAGTGCTAATTTGGTGCCTGACAAGACCTGTGCGTCCAACATCCTCGGGAGAGAGAGAAAAAAACATCTAAGTTCTTACCAACCAAATTGTGCAATATCTCTACCTGCTCCGATGTTGGGCCCTCTTCAGAGCGTGTCATCATGTCCCACACTCCCTCTGGCCAATCACATTTCCCCAAAATTTCCCCTCTTTCCGGCTGTACTGGCAAGCATGTGAATCCACTTCCTCCAGTGACCTCTACTACACGACTGCATTTGGCTACGATGGCTCCGCCCCTTACAGTGCGAGGGCTGTCGGACAAGATGAGCAGCCTAACTGCCAACATAGGCCCACGGGTGTCGACGAGGGTGCAACCCACCATCAATCCCTCGGTCCCCTGCGAGGACCACGACTCCACAAGCCTCAGCTGGCCAATGGGTTGAGTACCTGCTGCTAACTCTGCCATCACCACTGTCTCAGACCTGGGAGGCACGGTCACAGTGTGTGGCACCTCTAGCCACGTCCCCTGCACCTCCTGGTCATCCCCCATTCCCACCAACTGCAGCCTCTCAGTGCCCAACTACATATGACCATGCCCAAAGTCTAGTTGGCAGTCGTGTTCCACCAGGAAACTCAATCCCAGCCGAGCATGGCCCCGTACGCTCAGCTCATTCTAGTTTCCCGCACACTCTATTGCGACAGGCCCAGGCATAGGTGATGGTCCTCTTTCTGGCACCTGTGGACCCACTGGGGGCCCCCACCTGTCTGGACTGTGAAGCCTGTTAGGAGGAGGTGGCCCAGGTGGTTGCCGACAATCCCTCTGCCGGTGCCCCCTTCTCCCACATCTAAAACAAGTCCCCATGAACGGACCGCTCTGGTACCCAGGCGGAGCATCCCTTACTCCCGGACCATCCTGATGAAAATCAGGCCGTCCTGATGGCAAACCTGGACCAGACTGCCGTGACTCACCCCCTGCAAATTTACCCCCTGTCAAACCTGACAGCTGGCGGCTGATCCCCCTTAACATTCGGCCTATGACCATATCCTCCGGCTTCTCTTCCTGGTCCCGCACCTCCGCCTGCCGTACCGTCACAGGTGCCCTCTCTGATGCGCGGTTCGACCTCCTCAAAAAGGTCAGTCTCGCCGCGCATTCCACTGCTCGGTGCACCGTGGCCGGGTCCTGCAACTCCACCAGAATCCGGACCTCGGGGTCAGGAAGAGCCGCCATAAATTTCTCTATCGCCAGCTTATCCCACGCTTGTGCGGGTAGGTCCCGGTATGCAATCCTCACAGATTGGTAAATATCCTGGGCCATCTCCTGCAACGTCTCGTTTGGTTTCTGCCTACGATGCAGCAGCTGTGCCCTGACCAGGTCGCACCTCGCACTTGTCCCATACCTGTGGTTCAAGGCATCACAGTTGCCCTTACTGGTCAATATTCCCTCTGGGACTACGATTAGCACGTCTGCGGCTGACCCCCTCAGTGTTGCCACCAGATTCCCCATGCGCTCCCGCTCTCCCCAACTATTGAGCTGAGACACACATTCAAATTGTGTCAGGAAAGCCTCCAAACTCCCCGACCCATCAAAATGCACAAGGGGGATTGCCTTTCCAGAGACTCTACTCCCCGATTCCCCTCTGTCCAAATCCAGCCCGAGGCCAAAACACCCCCCAACTGGGTAATCGGTTTCGGAGTCTCTGGTGCCCAAATGTGGTTTGTGGGGAGGGTCCCTTGGGTCACCTTAATCTCGTCCTGGAGATCCTTAACGGACCGACTCACCTCTTCCCCTCAGACCGTTTGACCCGAGCAACCTCTCCTTTGATGGTATTGTCCCAGGCCTCCAGTCGCTCCTTCATCAAATCACTCAGCCTGTCATCAGTCAATTGCGGCCCCCACGGGCCTTTATCAACAAACACCCACTCCTGCTCCGTTACACGGGCTTCCAACCCTGTTACCTCCTCGGCCAATTCGACCCCTTGTTGTTTGAGGAGTCCCCATTCCTCTACCTGTTGCCGCATTCTGGCATCCACCCGGCCCCGATGGCCTTCCAGATCTCCATTTACTTTATCAATTCTGGTATTTGTGGCGCCAATTCTATCCTCCAATTTCCCCCCCATTCGGACAGCCTGGGTCATGCCCTCTTCTATTTTCGATGTTAATTCTTCCCTCTTTAGCTCTAACTCTATCCCCATGGACTTTTCCATTTCACCGAATTTAGTTTCTACTTTGCCCTCAAATTCACCCAGTCCGTCTGTAATTTGATTTTGCATTTTCCCCTCAATGTTATCAATTCGTTCCCCCAGTTGTTGTTATTTCCTCTATTTTATCAAATCTGTTTTCCATCCTATCCATCTGTTCCTTTAATTCCCCCCTCAATCCATCAATTTTATCACTCTGGGCATTCAATTCCCCCTTCAACCCATCAATTTTCTTTCCCATTCCTTCACTGTGTCCTTCCAATCGATCACTCATTCCCTTCATTCCTTCCCTATATTCATTCCCCTGGGACTCCATTTTATTGGTCATCTCTAACATAAAATCCCTATTTCATTCCATCCATTTTGTTATTTAATCGCTCATTCTGAGCATTCATTCCCTCAAATTTATCGTTCATTTCCCTCATTTCATTCCTTTGGGAATACATTTTTTCACTCATTCCCTTAATCTCCCTGAATAATCGATCCCAAATCTGGTCGGGTATCGCGGCCGCTCCAATTGTTCCCGGCTCCCCGGGAGGGGAGGAGGATGGGTTGGTGCTCAGGACGGGGGAGGTTCCAAGACTAACCTCCAATTCCCCTACCTCCAGTTCACCTTCTGAGCTGACAGAAGCCTCGCAACGCACCTCCATTTCACCGACCTCCGACATCCGCTTTGAGGAAAAGTCGTTTCCCGCGCGCGCATTTATTTTTACCTCACAAATAAAATTTACATTTTCCGAAGACGCGATATCGCGCTTCGTGTGCCGAATCGACGATGCAAATTTCTCCGCCTCGACACGATGAACAAATTTCGGTTCCAAATGCTGGGCGGGATTTTTCACCCAGCCGGCGTCGACTCGCTACCTCCGGACAAAAAAATTGTCCGCGAGGTTCGAATCCCAACTGCCTGACAAACATTTGTCGTGCGGCCGCCTCTGATGAAAATCAGGCGGTCACGGAGGCCGATCGCGAAGGCCTTAGCTCTCGAGGCGAAAACTCAATGGCGGACTCGAAGATAGAAAGCTATACACAATTGTGCAGGGTGGAGGGGCGGCGCAAGACCCCTGCAGTCCAACCTGTTCTCAGGGCGTCTCAAATGCTGTTGCATCTATCTATAATTCCAGTAATCTCTGTCTGTCTGTCTGTACGTTTGTCTGTGACCGCTGTTTCTCGACAACCACGGGTCCGATATACTTTTAACTTGCCAGGTATATTGCTGGGGACCCGAGGATGTGCCTTTTCAAGGTTTCATATTAATCGGACAATTACTTACCGAGCTATGTCCAAAAAACGATTCAACCAATCAGAGAGCAGCGAACGATCGCGTGTGCCGAACGTGGCGGGCACACTCTGCCTCGGATGGCACATTTGAGAGCGTATTCATTTATTTCACGTTTGCAAACTATGTTGGCGTTAAACTATGTTTTACAACTAATAAAAACGAATTTGCGATTCATTCGCTTTCCTGCGCGTTTGTGCACGCGATGGCGATTTCTTTACCAAACTCCGGAAGCCGTTCGCTTTGGACCAAACCATTGCATGTAAATAGAGGGGGGGGATTGTCACCACTCGCAAGCCGTTCGCTTTGGACCAAACCATTTCATGTAAATAGAGGGGGGGGGATATAATTTTAGATATAGATATAGTACGGGCATGCCCTAGTATTAAATAAATCATACGGAAAACTGCGTTCAAGTATAATTATACAGAAAATACAATGATTAATTAACGGTTCTGAGAACAAAGAAATGCCGCGCTATGCTATGATGCTCTAAACCCCCTATATGGAGTACTCCCACTCGACAGACTTATTAAACAAACAACACGAAATGAACAAGGAGGGTGTGTGTGCTTGTGGTGCGTTCTTAGCTTTGCTCGCTCGGGAGCATGGCGTGGAGATGGTGCAGGCATCGAACAGCTAGGCCCCGACACGTGGTACGGGAAGGGGGTCTCCCCGACGCGACTCGCTCGCCGGCCCCGGTCCTCTCGCACCCAATCTCTCAAACGCTCGCGCCTCGCCCCGTCCGAAGGACCACGGTTCCAGCCGCTGTCGTCTCTGCTCGGCGCTTTGGAGATCGTGGGTGGTCGGCGATGGAACGCGCGAGGCCACGAACGCGGCAACCAACGGGCGAACGTCGGCACAACAGCCGTCAGCCGGCCACGCAAGCACGCGATCGCGATCCGATGGACCGATAGTGGCATGACGCCATGACGTCGACACGTCCCAAATGCGGACACCGAAGGCCTCCCGGAAACGCGCAACGACCATCGCACAAAGTGGACATTTTGGTGAGAGTTTAGTTTTAATGGAAAAGGAAGAAGAACGAGTCGAACGACGGAACCTTCTCGGTACTTGAACACATGAAGGACAAGAGAGGAACTTTTACACAGGAGAAGGTCATTTGTCCCATCAAGTCTATGTCATGTCAACACCACATCAATTTAATATTCAACATTGGACGGAGAACTCGGTGGATAAATATCGGGAAAATTACATGAAGAAACTGTCCCTTTAAAACTCACCTCTTTGAAGATGTCACCCCGTACATGGTGGTAAATGGGGTGAAAGATGGTAATTGATAAGAGTACGAGCAAAAACAGCGCGATGAGACGAGACACAACCTTCATGTTTCACTTCTCACGAACAATGGAAGGAACAGCAATTGTGGGTTCAATTATGACGCTGAGAACAATTGTAACCATAGAGACAGAGAGGACAACGGATAACTCGATCGGAAGTTTAATTACAAATAACTAGAAACATTAAAATAAGATAACTCGCAATTCAAACAATTAACATTTACGAGATGAACACCTTTATTTTTAAACAGTAATTTTAATTTCAGTATTTTAATTTTCAGAAATATCCTTCAATTGAACGAATGAGGCAAAAAATTTCATTCCGATTTATGTTTCATTCTGTCATCCCTTCATCCCCATGGCAACAGATGTCAATTGATCAGGTTTGCATTGCTGATGTTTTTTCAACATGTAACTCATGTATCAACATGTAACTCCCTGGGCCTGGCTTGGCTTCAAATCAACATGCAACTCACTGGGCCTGGCTCAGCTTCAAATCAACATGTAAATCTCTGGGCCTGGCTCGGCTTCAAATCAACATGTAACTCTCTGGGCCTGGCTCGGCTTCAAATCAACATGTAACTGAACATGTAACATGTAACTGCAATGTAATGTAATGTATTGTAATTACATGTGACATGTAACTCAACATGTAACTTTCTGTGTCTACCCTCAGGAGTGCCAGGAAGCACTATCTCTCCACACTCAAGAATGAACTCTCAAACCTGTCTCCTTCCTCCAAATCCTGGTGGCGTCTGGTCAAATCCGTTTCTGGTGTTTGTTCCCCTTCTGGCATGTAACTCTGTAATTCTGGGGGAATGATCCCATCTATAATCCTGGGGGAATTATCTCATCTGTAATTCTGGGGGAATTATCTCATCTGTAATCCTGGGGGAATTATCCCATCTGTAATCCTGGGGGAATTATCCCATCTGTAATCCTGGGGGAATTATCTCATCTGTAATCCTGGGGGAATTATCCCATCTGTAATCCTGGGGAAATTATCCCATCTGTAATCCTGGGGGAATTATCTCATCTGTAATCCTGGGGGAATTATCCCATCTGTAATCCTGGGGGAATTATCCCATCTGTAATCCTGGGGGAATTATCTCATCTGTAATCCTGGGGGAATTATCCCATCTGTAATCCTGGGGAAATTATCCCATCTGTAATCCTGGGGGAATTATCTCATCTGTAATCCTGGGGGAATTATCCCATCTGTAATCCTGGGGGAATTATCTCATCTGTAATCCTGGGGGAATTATCCCATCTGTAATCCTGGGGGAATTATTTCATCTGTAATCCTGGGGGAATTATCTCATCTGTAATCCTGGGGGAATTATCCCATCTGTAATCCTGGGGGAATTATCTCATCTGTAATCCTGGGGGAATGATCTCATCTGTAATTCTGGGGAAATTATCATCTGTCATCCTGGGGGAATTATCCCATCTATAATCCTGGGGGAATTATCCCATCTGTAATCCTGGGGGAATTATCCCATCTATAATCCTGGGGGAATTATCCCATCTGTAATCCTGGGGGAATTATCTCATCTGTAATCCTGGAGAAATTATCTCATCTGTAATCCTGGGGGAATTATCTCATCTGTAATTCTGGGGAAATTATCTCATCTGTAATGCTGGGGAAATTATCTCATCTGTAATCCTGGGGGAATTATCCCATCTGTAATCCTGGGGGAATGATCTCATCTGTAATCCTGGGGGAATGATCTCATCTGTAATCCTGGGGGAATTATCTCATCTGTAATCCTGGGGGAATTATCCCATCTGTAATCCTGGGGGAATTATCCCATCTGTAATCCTGGGGGAATTATCTCATCTGTAATTCTGGGGGAATTATCTCATCTGTAATCCTGGGGGAATTATCCCATCTGTAATCCTGGGGGAATTATCCCATCTGTAATCCTGGGGGAATTATCTCATCTGTAATCCTGGGGGAATTATCCCATCTGTAATCCTGGGGGAATTATCTCATCTGTAATCCTGGGGGAATTATCCCATCTGTAATCCTGGGGAAATTATCCCATCTGTAATCCTGGGGGAATTATCTCATCTGTAATCCTGGGGGAATTATCCCATCTGTAATCCTGGGGGAATTATCTCATCTGTAATCCTGGGGGAATGATCTCATCTGTAATTCTGGGGAAATTATCATCTGTAATCTTGGGGGAATTATCCCATCTATAATCCTGGGGGAATTATCCCATCTGTAATCCTGGGGGAATTATCTCATCTGTAATTCTGGGGAAATTATCTCATCTGTAATCCAGGGGGAATGATCTCATCTGTAATTCTGGGGAAATTATCTCATCTGTAATTCTGGGGAAATTATCATCTGTAATCCAGGGGGAATTATCCCATCTGTAATCCTGGGGGAATTATCCCATCTGTAATCCTGGGGGAATTATCCCATTTGTAATCCTGGGGGAATTATCCCATCTGTAATCCTGGGGGAATTATCCCATCTGTAATCCTGGGGGAATTATCCCATCTGTAATCCTGGGGGAATTATCCCATCTGTCATCCTGGGGGAATTATCCCATCTATAATCCTGGGGGAATTATCCCATCTGTAATCCTGGGGGAATTATCTCATCTGTAATCCTGGAGAAATTATCTCATCTGTAATCCTGGGGGAATTATCTCATCTCTAATCCTGGGGAAATTATCCCATCTATAATCCTGGGGAAATTATCTCATCTGTAATCCTGGGGGAATTATCTCATCTGTAATTCTGGGGAAATTATCCCATCTGTAATCCTGGGGGAATTATCTCATCTGTAATCCAGGGGGAATTATCCCATCTGTAATCCTGGGGGAATGATCTCATCTGCAATCCTGGGGGAATTATCCCATCTGTAATCCTGGGGGAATTATCTCATCTGTAATCCAGGGGGAATTATCCCATCTGTAATCCTGGGGGAATGATCTCATCTGTAATTCTGGGGAAATTATCATCTGTAATCCTGGGGGAATTATCCCATCTGTAATCCAGGGGGAATTATCCCATCTGTAATCCTGGGGGAATTATCCCATCTGTAATCCTGGGGGAATTATCCCATTTGTAATCCTGGGGGAATTATCCCATCTGTAATCCTGGAGAAATTATCTCATCTGTAATTCTGGCGAAATTATCTCATCTGTAATCCTGGGGGAATATCTCATCTGTAATCCTGGAGAAATTATCTCATCTGTAATTCTGGGGAAATTATCTCATCTGTAATCCTGGGGGAATTATCCCATCTGTAATCCTGGGGGAATTATCTCATCTGTAATTCTGGGGAAATTATCATCTGTAATCCAGGGGGAATTATCCCATCTGTAATCCTGGGGGAATTATCCCATCTGTAATCCTGGGGGAATTATCCCATTTGTAATCCTGGGGGAATTATCCCATCTGTAATCCTGGAGAAATTATCTCATCTGTAATTCTGGCGAAATTATCTCATCTGTAATCCTGGGGGAATTATCCCATCTGTAATTCTGGGGAAATTATCATCTGTAATCCAGGGGGAATTATCCCATCTGTAATCCTGGGGGAATTATCCCATCTGTAATCCTGGGGGAATTATCTCATCTGTAATCCTGGGGGAATTATCTCATCTGTAATCCTGGGGGAATTATCTCATCTGTAATCCTGGGGGAATGATCTCATCTGTAATTCTGGGGAAATTATCATCTGTCATCCTGGGGGAATTATCCCATCTGTAATCCTGGGGAATTATCCCATCTGTAATCCTGGGGGAATTATCTCATCTGTAATCCTGGGGGAAATATCTCATCTGTAATCCTGGAGAAATTATCTCATCTGTAATTCTGGGGAAATTATCTCATCTGTAATCCTGGGGGAATTATCTCATCTGTAATTCTGGGGAATTATCCCATCTGTAATCCTGGGGGAATTATCTCATCTGTAATTCTGGGGAAATTATCATCTGTAATCCAGGGGGAATTATCCCAACTGTAATCCTGGGGGAATTATCCCATCTGTAATCCTGGGGGAATTATCCCATTTGTAATCCTGGGGGAATTATCCCATCTGTAATCCTGGGGGAATTATCCCATCTGTAATCCTGGGGGAATTATCCCATCTGTAATCCTGGGGGAATTATCTCATCTGTAATCCTGGGGGAATTATCTCATCTGTAATCCTGGGGAAATTATCTCATCTGTAATTCTGGGGAAATTGTCCCATCTGTAATTCTGGGGGAATTATCCCATCTGTAATCCTGGGGGAATTATCCCATCTGTAATTTTTGGGAAATTATCCCATCTGTAATCCTGCGGGAATTATCCCATCTGTAATCCTGGGGGAATTATCCCATCTGTAATCCTGTGGGAATTATCCCATCTGTAATCCTGGGGGAATTATCCCATCTGTAATGCTGGGGGAATTATCCCATCTGTAATCCTGGGGGAATTATCCCATCTGTAGTCCTGGGGAAATTATCTCATCTGTAATTTTGGGGAAATTATCCCATCTGTAATCCTGCGGGAATTATCCCATCTGTAATCCTGCGGGAATTATCCCATCTGTAATGCTGGGGGAATTATCCCATCTGTAATCCTGGGGGAATTATCCCATCTGTAATCCTGGGGGAATTATCCCATCTGTAATCCTGGGGGAATTATCCCATCTGTAATCCTGGGGGAATTATCCCATCTGTAATCCTGGGGGAATTATCCCATCTGTAATCCTGGGGGAATTATCCCATCTGTAATCCTGGGGAAGTTATCTCATCTGTTATCCTGGGAGAATTATCTCATCTGTAATCCAGGGGAAGTTATCCCATCTGTTATCCTGGGGGAATTATCTCATCTGTTATCCTGAGGGAATTATCCCATCTGTAATCCTGGAGGAATTATCCCATCTGTAATCCTGGGGAAGTTATCTCATCTGTTATCCTGGGGGAATTATCTCATCTGTTATCCTGAGGGAATTATCCCATCTCTAATCCAGGGGAAGTTATCCCATCTGTTATCCTGGGGGAATTATCTCATCTGTTATCCTGAGGGAATTATCCCATCTGTAATCCTGGGGAAATTATCCCATCTGTAATCTTGGGGGAATTATCTCATCTGTAATCCTGTGGGAATTATCTCATCTGTAATCCTGGGGGAATTATCTCATCTGTAATCCTGTGGGAATTATCTCATCTGTAATCCTGGGGGAATTATCTCATCTGTAATCCTGGGGGAATTATCTCATCTGTAATCCTGGGGGAATTATCCCATCTGTAATCCTGTGGGAATTATCTCATCTGTAATCCTGGGGGAATTATCCCATCTGTAATCCTGGGGGAATTATCCCATCTCTAATCCAGGGGAAGTTATCTCATCTGTAATCCTGGGGGAATTATCCCATCTGTAATCCTGGGGGAATTATTTCATCTGAAATCCTGGGGGAATTATCCCATCTGTAATCCTGGGGGAATTATTTCATCTGAAATCCTGGGGGAATTATCCCATCTGTAATCCTGGGGAATTATCCCATCTGTAATCCTGGGGGAATTATCCCATCTGTAATCCTGGGGAATGATCCCATCTGTAATCCTGGGGAATTATCCCATCTGTAATCCTGGGGAATTATCCCATCTGTAATCCTGGGGGAATTATCCCATCTGTAATCCTGGGGAATTATCCCATCTGTAATCCTGGGGAATTATCCCATCTGTAATCCTGGGGAATTATCCCATCTGTAATCCTGGGGGAATTATCCCATCTGTAATCCTGGGGAATTATCCCATCTGTAATCCTGGGGAATTATCCCATCTGTAATCCTGGGGAATTATCCCATCTGTAATCCTGGGGGAATTATCCCATCTGTAATCCTGGGGAATTATCCCATCTGTAATCCTGGGGAATTATCCCATCTGTAATCCTGGGGAAATTATCCCATCTGTAATCTTGGGGGAATTATCTCATCTGTAATCCTGGGGGAATTATCTCATCTGTAATCCTGGGGGAATGATCTCATCTGTAATCCTGGGGGAATTATCTCATCTGTAATCTTGGGGGAATTATCTCATCTGTAATCCTGGGGAAATTATCCCATCTGTAATCTTGGGGGAATTATCCCATCTGTAATCTTGGGGGAATTATCTCATCTGTAATCCTGGGGGAATTATCTCATCTGTAATCCTGGGGAAATTATCCCATCTGTAATCCTGGGGAAATTATCCCATCTGTAATCTTGGGGGAATTATCTCATCTGTAATCCTGGGGGAATTATCCCATCTGTAATCCTGGGGAATTATCCCATCTGTAATCCTGGGGAAATTATCCCATCTGTAATCTTGGGGGAATTATCTCATCTGTAATCCTGGGGGAATTATCTCATCTGTAATCCTGGGGGAATTATCTCGTCTGTAATTCTGGGGAAATTATCTCATCTGTAATTCTGGGGAAATTATCCCATCTGTAATTCTGGGGGAATTATCCCATCTGTAATTCTGGGGAAATTGTCCCATCTGTAATTCTGGGGGAATTATCCCATCTGTAATTCTGGGGGAATTATCTCATCTGTAATCCTGGGGGAATTATCCCATCTGTAATCCTGGGGGAATTATCCCATCTGTAATCCTGGGGGAATTATCCCATCTGTAATCCTGGGGGAATTATCCCATCTGTAATTCTGGAGGAATTATCCCATCTGTAATCATGGGGAAATTATCCCATCTGTAATTCTGGAGGAATTATCCCATCTGTAATCATGGGGAAATTGTCCCATCTGTAATTCTGGGGGAATTATCCCATCTGTAATCCTGGGGGAATTATACCATCTGTAATCCTGGGGGAATTATCTCATCTGTAATCCTGGGGGAATTATCTCATCTGTAATTCTGGGGGAATTATCTCATCTGTAATCCTGGGGGAATTATCTCATCTATAATCCTGGGGGAATTATCTCATCTGTAATCCTGGGGGAATTATCTCATCGTAATCCTGGGGGAATTATCTCATCTGTAATCCTGGGGGAATTATCTCATCTGTAATTCTGGGGAAATTATCTCATCTGTAATTCTGGGGAAATTATCTCATCTGTAATTCTGGGGAAATTATCTCATCTGTAATTCTGGGGAAATTGTCCCATCTGTAATTCTAGGGGAATTATCCCATCTGTAATTCTGGGGGAATTATCCCATCTGTAATCCTGGGGGAATTATCCCATCTGTAATCCTGGGGAAATTATCTCATCTGTAATTCTGGGGAAATTATCCCATCTGTAATCCTGCGGGAATTATCCCATCTGTAATCCTGGGGGAATTATCCCATCTGTAATCCTGCGGGAATTATCCCATCTGTAATCCTGGGGGAATTATCCCATCTGTAATCCTGCGGGAATTATCTCATCTGTAATTCTGGGGAAATTATCCCATCTGTAATCCTGGGGAAATTATCCCATCTGTAATTCTGGTGGAATTATCCCATATGTAATCCTGGGGAAATTATACCACCTGTAATCCTGGGGGAATTATCCCATCTGTAATCCTGGGGGAATTATCCCATCTGTAATCCTGGGGGAATGATCTCATCTGTAATCCTGGGGGAATGATCTCATCTGTAATCCTGGGGGAATTATCCCACCTGTAATCCTGGGGGAATTATCCCATCTGTAATCCTGGGGGAATTATCCCATCTGTAATCCTGGGGGAATTATCCCATCTGTAATCCTGGGGGAATTATCCCATCTGTAATCCAGGGGAATTATCCCACCTGTAATCCTGGGGGAATTATCCCATCTGTAATCCTGGGGGAATTATCCCATCTGTAATCCTGGGGGAATTATCTCATCTGTAATCCTGGGGGAATTATCTCATCTGTAATCCTGGGGGAATTATCCCATCTGTAATCCTGGGGGAATTATCCCATCTGTAATCCTGGGGGAATTATCCCATCTGTAATCCTGGGGGAATTATCCCATCTGTAATCCAGGGGAATTATCCCACCTGTAATCCTGGGGGAATTATCCCATCTGTAATCCTGGGGGAATTATCCCATCTGTAATCCTGGGGGAATTATCCCACCTGTAATCCTGGGGGAATTATCCCATCTGTAATCCTGGGGGAATTATCCCATCTGTAATCCTGGGGGAATTATCTCATCTGTAATCCTGGGGGAATTATCTCATCTGTAATCCTGGGGGAATTATCTCATCTGTAATCCTGGGGGAATTATCTCATCTCTAATCCTGGGGAAATTATCCCATCTGTAATCCTGGGGAAATTATCCCATCTGTAATCCTGGGGGAAGTATCTCATCTGTAATCCTGGGGGAATTATCTCATCTGTAATCCTGGGGGAATTATCCCATCTGTAATCCTGGGGGAATTATCCCATCTGTAATCCAGGGGAATTATCCCATCTGTAATCCTGGGGGAATTATCCCATCTGTAATCTTGGGGGAATTATCTCATCTGTAATCCTGGGGGAATTATCTCATCTGTAATCCTGGGGGAATTATCTCATCTGTAATTCTGGGGGAATTATCTCATCTGTAATCCTGGGGGAATTATCTCATCTGTAATCCTGGGGGAATTATCTCATCTGTAATCCTGGGGGAATTATCCCATCTGTAATCCTGGGGGAAGTAACTCATGTGTAATCCTGGGGGAATTATCTCATCTGTAATCCTGGGGGAATTATCTCATCTGTAATTCTGGGGGAATTATCTCATCTGTAATCCTGGGGGAATTATCTCATCTGTAATCCTGGGGGAATTATCTCATCTCTAATCCTGGGGAAATTATCCCATCTGTAATCCTGGGGAAATTATCCCATCTGTAATCCTGGGGGAAGTATCTCATCTGTAATCCTGGGGGAATTATCTCATCTGTAATCCTGGGGGAATTATCTCATCTGTAATCCTGGGGGAATTATCCCATCTGTAATCCTGGGGGAATTATCCCATCTGTAATCCAGGGGAATTATCCCATCTGTAATCCTGGGGGAATTATCTCATCTGTAATCCTGGGGGAATTATCTCATCTGTAATCCTGGGGGAATTATCTCATCTGTAATCCTGGGGGAATTATCTCATCTGTAATTCTGGGGGAATTATCTCATCTGTAATCCTGGGGGAATTATCTCATCTGTAATCCTGGGGGAATTATCTCATCTCTAATCCTGGGGAAATTATCCCATCTGTAATCCTGGGGAAATTATCCCATCTGTAATCCTGGGGGAAGTATCTCATCTGTAATCCTGGGGGAATTATCTCATCTGTAATCCTGGGGGAATTATCTCATCTGTAATCCTGGGGGAAGTATCTCATCTGTAATCCTGGGGGAATTATCTCATCTGTAATCCTGGGGGAATTATCTCATCTGTAATCCTGGGGGAATTATCTCATCTGTAATCCTGGGGGAATTATCCCATCTGTAATCCTGGGGGAATTATCCCATCTGTAATCCAGGGGAATTATCCCATCTGTAATCCTGGGGGAATTATCCCATCTGTAATCTTGGGGGAATTATCTCATCTGTAATCCTGGGGGAATTATCTCATCTGTAATCCTGGGGGAATTATCTCATCTGTAATCCTGGGGGAATTATCTCATCTGTCATCCTGGGGGAATTATCTCATCTGTAATCCTGGGGGAATTATCTCATTTCTAATCCTGGGGGAATTATCCCATCTGTAATCCTGGGGAAATTATCCCATCTGTAATCCTGGGGGAATTATCTCATCTGTAATCCTGGGGGAATTATCTCATCTGTAATTCTGGGGGAATTATCTCATCTGTAATCCTGGGGGAATTATCCCATCTGTAATCCTGGGGGAATTATCCCATCTGTAATCCTGGGGGAATTAATCCATATGTAATCCTGGGGGAATTATCTCATCTGTAATCCTGGGGGAATTATCCCATCTGTAATCCTGGGGGAATTATTCCATATGTAATCCTGGGGGAATTATCTCATCAGTAATTCTGGGGGAATTATCTCATCTGAAATCCTGGGGGAATTATCCCATCTGTAATCCTGGGGGAATTATCCCATCTGTAATCCTGGGGGAATTATCCCATCTGTAATCCTGGGGGAATTATCCCATCTGTAATCCTGGGGGAATTATCCCATCTGTAATCCTGGGGGAATTATCCCATCTGTAATCCTGGGGAAATTATCCCATCTGTAATCTTGGGGGAATTATCTCATCTGTAATCCTGGGGGAATTATCCCATCTGTAATCCAGGGGGAATTATCCCATCTGTAATCCTGGGGGAATGATCTCATCTGTAATTCTGGGGGAATTATCCCACCTGTAATCCTGGGGGAATTATCCCATCTGTAATCCTGGGGGAATTATCCCATCTGTAATCCTGGGGGAATTATCCCATCTGTAATCCTGGGGGAATTATCCCATCTGTAATCCAGGGGAATTATCCCACCTGTAATCCTGGGGGAATTATCCCATCTGTAATCCTGGGGGAATTATCCCATCTGTAATCCTGGGGGAATTATCTCATCTGTAATCCTGGGGGAATTATCTCATCTGTAATCCTGGGGGAATTATCCCATCTGTAATCCTGGGGGAATTATCCCATCTGTAATCCTGGGGGAATTATCCCATCTGTAATCCTGGGGGAATTATCCCATCTGTAATCCAGGGGAATTATCCCACCTGTAATCCTGGGGGAATTATCCCATCTGTAATCCTGGGGGAATTATCCCATCTGTAATCCTGGGGGAATTATCCCACCTGTAATCCTGGGGGAATTATCCCATCTGTAATCCTGGGGGAATTATCCCATCTGTAATCCTGGGGGAATTATCTCATCTGTAATCCTGGGGGAATTATCTCATCTGTAATCCTGGGGGAATTATCTCATCTGTAATCCTGGGGGAATTATCTCATCTCTAATCCTGGGGAAATTATCCCATCTGTAATCCTGGGGAAATTATCCCATCTGTAATCCTGGGGGAAGTATCTCATCTGTAATCCTGGGGGAATTATCTCATCTGTAATCCTGGGGGAATTATCCCATCTGTAATCCTGGGGGAATTATCCCATCTGTAATCCAGGGGAATTATCCCATCTGTAATCCTGGGGGAATTATCCCATCTGTAATCTTGGGGGAATTATTTCATCTGTAATCCTGGGGGAATTATCTCATCTGTAATCCTGGGGGAATTCTCTCATCTGTAATTCTGGGGGAATTATCTCATCTGTAATCCTGGGGGAATTATCTCATCTGTAATCCTGGGGGAATTATCTCATCTGTAATCCTGGGGGAATTATCCCATCTGTAATCCTGGGGGAAGTAACTCATGTGTAATCCTGGGGGAATTATCTCATCTGTAATCCTGGGGGAATTATCTCATCTGTAATTCTGGGGGAATTATCTCATCTGTAATCCTGGGGGAATTATCTCATCTGTAATCCTGGGGGAATTATCTCATCTCTAATCCTGGGGAAATTATCCCATCTGTAATCCTGGGGAAATTATCCCATCTGTAATCCTGGGGGAAGTATCTCATCTGTAATCCTGGGGGAATTATCTCATCTGTAATCCTGGGGGAATTATCTCATCTGTAATCCTGGGGGAATTATCCCATCTGTAATCCTGGGGGAATTATCCCATCTGTAATCCAGGGGAATTATCCCATCTGTAATCCTGGGGGAATTATCTCATCTGTAATCCTGGGGGAATTATCTCATCTGTAATTCTGGGGGAATTATCTCATCTGTAATCCTGGGGGAATTATCTCATCTGTAATCCTGGGGGAATTATCTCATCTCTAATCCTGGGGAAATTATCCCATCTGTAATCCTGGGGAAATTATCCCATCTGTAATCCTGGGGGAAGTATCTCATCTGTAATCCTGGGGGAATTATCTCATCTGTAATCCTGGGGGAATTATCTCATCTGTAATCCTGGGGGAAGTATCTCATCTGTAATCCTGGGGGAATTATCTCATCTGTAATCCTGGGGGAATTATCTCATCTGTAATCCTGGGGGAATTATCTCATCTGTAATCCTGGGGGAATTATCCCATCTGTAATCCTGGGGGAATTATCCCATCTGTAATCCAGGGGAATTATCCCATCTGTAATCCTGGGGGAATTATCCCATCTGTAATTTTGGGGAAATAATCCCATCTGTAATCCTGCGGTAATTATCCCATCTGTAATCCTGGGGGAATTATCCCATCTGTAATCCTGCGGGAATGCAACCATCTGTAATGCTGGGGGAATTATCCCATCTGTAATCCTGGGGGAATTATCCCATCTGTAATTCTGGGGGAATTATCTCATCTGTAATTCTGGGGAAATTATCTCATCTGTAATTCTGGGGAAATTATCTCATCTGTAATTCTGGGGGAATTATCCCATCTGTAATTCTGGAGAAATTATCCCATCTGTAATCCTGGGGGAATTATCTCATCTGTAATTCTGGGGAAATTATCTCATCTGTAATTCTGGGGAAATTATCTCATCTGTAATCCTGGGGGAATTATCCCATCTGCAATCCTGGAGAAATTATCTCATCTGTAATTCTGGAGAAATTATCTCATCTGTAATTCTGGGGAAATTATCATCTGTCATCCTGGGGGAATTATCCCATCTATAATCCTGGGGGAATTATCCCATCTGTAATCCTGGGGGAATTATCCCATCTGTAATCCTGGAGAAATTATCTCATCTGTAATTCTGGGGAAATTATCTCATCTGTAATTCTGGGGAAATTATCTCATCTGTAATCCTGGGGGAATTATCTCATCTGTAATCCTGGGGGAATTATCCCATCTGTAATCCTGGGGGAATTATCTCATCTGTAATCCTGGGGGAATGATCTCATCTGTAATTCTGGGGAAATTATCATCTGTCATCCTGGGGGAATTATCCCATCTATAATCCTGGGGGAATTATCCCATCTGTAATCCTGGGGGAATTATCTCATCTGTAATCCTGGAGAAATTATCTCATCTGTAATTCTGGGGAAATTATCTCATCTGTAATTCTGGGGAAATTATCCCATCTGTAATCCTGGGGGAATTATCCCATTTGTAATCCTGGGGGAATTATCCCATCTGTAATCCTGGGGAATTATCTCATCTGTAATCCTGGGGGAATTATCTCATCTGTAATTCTGGGGAAATTATCTCATCTGTAATCCTGGGGGAATTATCTCATCTGTAATTCTGGGGAAATTATCCCATCTGTAATCCTGGGGAAATTATCTCATCTGTAATCCTGGGGAAATTATCTCATCTGTAATTTTGGGGAAATTGTCCCATCTGTAATTCTGGGGGAATTATCCCATCTGTAATCCTGGGGGAATTATCCCATCTGTAATCCTGGGGAAATTATCTCATCTGTAATTTTGGGGAAATTATCCCATCTGTAATCCTGTGGGAATTATCCCATCTGTAATCCTGGGGGAATTATCCCATCTGTAATCCTGTGGGAATTATCCCATCTGTAATGCTGGGGGAATTATCACATCTGTAATCCTGCGGGAATTATCTCATCTGTAATTCTGGGGAAATTATCCCATCTGTATTTCCTGGTGGAATTATCCCATCTGTAATCCTGGGGAAATTATCCCATCTGTAATCCTGGGGGAATTATCCCATCTGTAATCCTGGGGGAATTATCCCATCTGTAATCTTGGGGGAATTATCTCATCTGTAATCCTGGGGGAATTATCATCTGTAATCCTGGGGGAATTATCTCATCTGTAATTCTGGGGAAATTATCTCATCTGTAATTCTGGGGAAATTATCATCTGTAATCCAGGGGGAATTATCCCATCTGTAATCCTGGGGGAATTATCCCATCTGTAATCCTGGGGGAATTATCCCATTTGTAATCCTGGGGGAATTATCCCATCTGTAATCCTGGGGGAATTATCCCATCTGTAATCCTGGGGGAATTATCCCATCTGTAATCCTGGGGGAATTATCCCATCTGTCATCCTGGGGGAATTATCCCATCTGTAATCCTGGGGGAATTATCCCATCTGTAATCCTGGGGGAATTATCCCATCTGTCATCCTGGGGGAATTATCCCATCTGTAATCCTGGGGGAATTATCCCATCTGTCATCCTGGGGGAATTATCTCATCTCTAATCCTGGGGAAATTATCCCATCTATAATCCTGGGGGAATTATCCCATCTGTAATCCTGGGGGAATTATCTCATCTCTAATCCTGGGGAAATTATCCCATCTATAATCCTGGGGAAATTATCTCATCTGTAATCCTGGGGGAATTATCTCATCTGTAATTCTGGGGAAATTATCCCATCTGTAATCCTGGGGGAATTATCTCATCTGCAATCCTGGGGGAATTATCCCATCTGTAATCCTGGGGGAATTATCTCATCTGTAATCCAGGGGGAATTATCCCATCTGTAATCCTGGGGGAATGATCTCATCTGTAATTCTGGGGAAATTATCATCTGTAATCCTGGGGGAATTATCCCATCTGTAATCCAGGGGGAATTATCCCATCTGTAATCCTGGGGGAATGATCTCATCTGTAATTCTGGGGAAATTATCCCATCTGTAATCCTGGGGGAAATATCTCATCTGTAATCCAGGGGGAATTATCCCATCTGTAATCCTGGGGGAATGATCTCATCTGTAATTCTGGGGAAATTATCCCATCTGTAATCCTGGGGGAAATATCTCATCTGTAATCCTGGAGAAATTATCTCATCTGTAATTCTGGGGAAATTATCATCTGTAATCCAGGGGGAATTATCCCATCTGTAATCCTGGGGGAATTATCCCATCTGTAATCCTGGAGAAATGATCTCATCTGTAATCCTGGGGGAATTATCTCATCTGTAATTCTGGGGAAATTATCATCTGTAATCCAGGGGGAATTATCCCATCTGTAATCCTGGGGGAATTATCCCATCTGTAATCCTGGAGAAATGATCTCATCTGTAATTCTGGGGAAATTATCCCATCTGTAATCCTGGGGGAATTATCCCATCTGTAATCCTGGGGGAATTATCTCATCTGTAATTCTGGGGAAATTATCATCTGTAATCCAGGGGGAATTATCCCATCTGTAATCCTGGGGGAATTATCCCATCTGTAATCCTGGGGGAATTATCCCATTTGTAATCCTGGGGGAATTATCTCATCTGTAATCCTGGGGGAATTATCTCATCTGTAATTCTGGGGAAATTATCCCATCTGTAATCCTGGGGAAATATCTCATCTGTAATCCTGGAGAAATTATCTCATCTGTAATTCTGGGGAAATTATCTCATCTGTAATCCTGGGGGAATTATCTCATCTGTAATTCTTGGGGAAATTATCCCATCTGTAATCCTGGGAAAATATCTCATCTGTAATCCTGGAGAAATTATCTCATCTGTAATTCTGGGGAAATTATCTCATCTGTAATCCTGGGGGAATTATCCCATCTGTAATCCTGGGGGAATTATCCCATCTGTAATCCTGGGGGAATTATCCCATTTGTAATCCTGGGGGAATTATCCCATCTGTAATCCTGGAGAAATTATCTCATCTGTAATCCTGGGGGAATTATCCCATCTGTAATTCTGGGGAAATTATCATCTGTAATCCAGGGGGAATTATCCCATCTGTAATCCTGGGGGAATTATCCCATCTGTAATCCTGGGGGAATTATCCCATCTGTAATCCTGGGGGAATTATCCCATCTGTAATCCTGGGGGAATTATCCCATCTGTAATCCTGGAGAAATTATCTCATCTGTAATCCTGGAGAAATTATCTCATCTGTAATCCTGGGGAAATTATCCCATCTGTAATCCTGGGGGAATTATCCCATCTGTAATCCTGGGGGAATTATCTCATCTGTAATCCTGGAGAAATTATCTCATCTGTAATCCTGGAGAAATTATCTCATCTGTAATCCTGGGGAAATTATCCCATCTGTAATCCTGGGGGAATTATCTCATCTGTAATCCTGGGGGAATTATCTCATCTGTAATCCTGGGGGAATTATCTCATCTGTAATCCTGGGGGAATTATCTCATCTGTAATCCTGGGGGAATTATCTCATCTGTAATCCAGGGGGAATTATCCCATCTGTAATCCTGGGGGAATTATCCCATCTGTAATCCTGGGGGAATTATCCCATTTGTAATCCTGGGGGAATTATCCCATCTGTAATCCTGGAGAAATTATCTCATCTGTAATCCTGGGGGAATTATCCCATCTGTAATTCTGGGGAAATTATCATCTGTAATCCAGGGGGAATTATCCCATCTGTAATCCTGGGGGAATTATCCCATCTGTAATCCTGGGGGAATTATCCCATCTGTAATCCTGGGGGAATTATCCCATCTGTAATCCTGGGGGAATTATCCCATCTGTAATCCTGGAGAAATTATCTCATCTGTAATCCTGGAGAAATTATCTCATCTGTAATCCTGGGGAAATTATCCCATCTGTAATCCTGGGGGAATTATCCCATCTGTAATCCTGGGGGAATTATCTCATCTGTAATCCTGGAGAAATTATCTCATCTGTAATCCTGGAGAAATTATCTCATCTGTAATCCTGGGGAAATTATCCCATCTGTAATCCTGGGGGAATTATCTCATCTGTAATCCTGGGGGAATTATCTCATCTGTAATCCTGGGGGAATTATCTCATCTGTAATCCTGGGGGAATTATCTCATCTGTAATCCTGGGGGAATTATCTCATCTGTAATCCTGGGGGAATGATCTCATCTGTAATTCTGGGGAAATTATCATCTGTCATCCTGGGGGAATTATCCCATCTATAATCCTGGTGGAATTATCCCATCTGTAATCCTGGGGAATTATCCCATCTGTAATCCTGGGGGAATTATCTCATCTGTAATCCTGGGGGAAATATCTCATCTGTAATCCTGGAGAAATTATCTCATCTGTAATTCTGGGGAAATTATCTCATCTGTAATCCTGGGGGAATTATCTCATCTGTAATTCTGGGGAATTATCCCATCTGTAATCCTGGGGGAATTATCTCATCTGTAATTCTGGGGAAATTATCATCTGTAATCCAGGGGGAATTATCCCATCTGTAATCCTGGGGGAATTATCCCATCTGTAATCCTGGGGGAATTATCCCATTTGTAATCCTGGGGGAATTATCCCATCTGTAATCCTGGGGGAATTATCCCATCTGTAATCCTGGGGGAATTATCCCATCTGTAATCCTGGGGGAATTATCTCATCTGTAATCCTGGGGGAATTATCTCATCTGTAATCCTGGGGAAATTATCTCATCTGTAATTCTGGGGAAATTGTCCCATCTGTAATTCTGGGGGAATTATCCCATCTGTAATCCTGGGGGAATTATCCCATCTGTAATTTTTGGGAAATTATCCCATCTGTAATCCTGCGGGAATTATCCCATCTGTAATCCTGGGGGAATTATCCCATCTGTAATCCTGCGGGAATTATCCCATCTCTAATGCTGGGGGAATTATCCCATCTGTAATCCTGGGGGAATTATCCCATCTGTAATCCTGGGGAAATTATCTCATCTGTAATTTTGGGGAAATAATCCCATCTGTAATCCTGCGGTAATTATCCCATCTGTAATCCTGGGGGAATTATCCCATCTGTAATCCTGCGGGAATTATCCCATCTGTAATGCTGGGGGAATTATCCCATCTGTAATCCTGGGGGAATTATCCCATCTGTAATTCTGGGGGAATTATCTCATCTGTAATTCTGGGGAAATTATCTCATCTGTAATTCTGGGGAAATTATCTCATCTGTAATTCTGGGGGAATTATCCCATCTGTAATTCTGGAGAAATTATCCCATCTGTAATCCTGGGGGAATTATCTCATCTGTAATTCTGGGGAAATTATCTCATCTGTAATTCTGGGGAAATTATCTCATCTGTAATCCTGGGGGAATTATCCCATCTGCAATCCTGGAGAAATTATCTCATCTGTAATTCTGGAGAAATTATCATCTGTCATCCTGGGGGAATTATCCCATCTATAATCCTGGGGGAATTATCCCATCTGTAATCCTGGGGGAATTATCCCATCTGTAATCCTGGAGAAATTATCTCATCTGTAATTCTGGGGAAATTATCTCATCTGTAATTCTGGGGAAATTATCTCATCTGTAATCCTGGGGGAATTATCTCATCTGTAATCCTGGGGGAATTATCCCATCTGTAATCCTGGGGGAATTATCTCATCTGTAATCCTGGGGGAATGATCTCATCTGTAATTCTGGGGAAATTATCATCTGTCATCCTGGGGGAATTATCCCATCTATAATCCTGGGGGAATTATCCCATCTGTAATCCTGGGGGAATTATCTCATCTGTAATCCTGGAGAAATTATCTCATCTGTAATTCTGGGGAAATTATCTCATCTGTAATTCTGGGGAAATTATCCCATCTGTAATCCTGGGGGAATTATCCCATTTGTAATCCTGGGGGAATTATCCCATCTGTAATCCTGGGGAATTATCTCATCTGTAATCCTGGGGGAATTATCTCATCTGTAATTCTGGGGAAATTATCTCATCTGTAATCCTGGGGAAATTATCTCATCTGTAATCCTGGGGAAATTATCTCATCTGTAATTTTGGGGAAATTGTCCCATCTGTAATTCTGGGGGAATTATCCCATCTGTAATCCTGGGGGAATTATCCCATCTGTAATCCTGGGGAAATTATCTCATCTGTAATTTTGGGGAAATTATCCCATCTGTAATCCTCCGGGAATTATCCCATCTGTAATCCTGGGGGAATTATCCCATCTGTAATCCTGCGGGAATTATCCCATCTGTAATGCTGGGGGAATTATCACATCTGTAATCCTGCGGGAATTATCTCATCTGTAATTCTGGGGAAATTATCCCATCTGTATTTCCTGGTGGAATTATCCCATCTGTAATCCTGGGGAAATTATCTCATCTGTAATCCTGGGGGAATTATCATCTGTAATCCTGGGGGAATTATCTCATCTGTAATTCTGGGGGAATTATCTCATCTGTAATCCTGGGGGAATTATCTCATCTGTAATCCTGGGGGAATTATCTCATCTGTAATCCTGGGGAAATTATCTCATCTGTAATCCTGGGGGAATTATCTCATCTCTAATCCTGGGGGAATTATCCCATCTGTAATCCTGGGGAAATTATCCCATCTGTAATCCTGGGGGAATTATCTCATCTGTAATCCTGGGGGAATTATCTCATCTGTAATCCTGTGGGAATTATCTCATCTGTAATTCTGGGGGAATTATCTCATCTGTAATCCTGGGGGAATTATCCCATCTGTAATCCTGGGGGAATTATCTCATCTGTAATTCTGGGGGTATTATCCCATCTGTAATCCTGGGGGAATTATCCCATCTGTAATCCTGGGGGAATTATCCCATCTGTAATCCTGGGGGAATTATCCCATCTGTAATCCTGGGGGAATTATCTCATCTGTAATTCTGGGGAAATTATCATCTGTCATCCTGGGGGAATTATCCCATCTATAATCCTGGGGGAATTATCCCATCTGTAATCCTGGGGGAATTATCTCATCTGTAATTCTGGGGAAATTATCCCATCTGTAATCCTGGGGGAATTATCTCATCTGCAATCCTGGGGGAATTATCCCATCTGTAATCCTGGGGGAATTATCTCATCTGTAATCCAGGGGGAATTATCCCATCTGTAATCCTGGGGGAATGATCTCATCTGTAATTCTGGGGAAATTATCATCTGTAATCCTGGGGGAATTATCCCATCTGTAATCCAGGGGGAATTATCCCATCTGTAATCCTGGGGGAATGATCTCATCTGTAATTCTGGGGAAATTATCCCATCTGTAATCCTGGGGGAAATATCTCATCTGTAATCCAGGGGGAATTATCCCATCTGTAATCCTGGGGGAATGATCTCATCTGTAATTCTGGGGAAATTATCCCATCTGTAATCCTGGGGGAAATATCTCATCTGTAATCCTGGAGAAATTATCTCATCTGTAATTCTGGGGAAATTATCATCTGTAATCCAGGGGGAATTATCCCATCTGTAATCCTGGGGGAATTATCCCATCTGTAATCCTGGAGAAATGATCTCATCTGTAATCCTGGGGGAATTATCTCATGTGTAATTCTGGGGAAATTATCATCTGTAATCCAGGGGGAATTATCCCATCTGTAATCCAGGGGGAATTATCCCATCTGTAATCCTGGAGAAATGATCTCATCTGTAATTCTGGGGAAATTATCCCATCTGTAATCCTGGGGGAATTATCCCATCTGTAATCCTGGGGGAATTATCTCATCTGTAATTCTGGGGAAATTATCATCTGTAATCCAGGGGGAATTATCCCATCTGTAATCCTGGGGGAATTATCCCATCTGTAATCCTGGGGGAATTATCTCATCTGTAATTCTGGGGAAATTATCCCATCTGTAATCCTGGGGAAATATCTCATCTGTAATCCTGGGGGAATTATCTCATCTGTAATCCTGGGGAAATATCTCATCTGTAATCCTGGAGAAATTATCTCGTCTGTAATTCTGGGGAAATTATCTCATCTGTAATCCTGGGGGAATTATCCCATCTGTAATCCTGGGGGAATTATCTCATCTGTAATTCTGGGGAAATTATCATCTGTAATCCAGGGGGAATTATCCCATCTGTAATCCTGGGGGAATTATCCCATCTGTAATCCTGTGGGGGAATTATCCCATTTGTAATCCTGGAGAAATTATCTCATCTGTAATTCTGGCGAAATTATCTCATCTGTAATCCTGGGGGAATTATCCCATCTGTAATTCTGGGGAAATATCTCATCTGTAATCCTGGAGAAATTATCTCATCTGTAATTCTGGGGAAATTATCTCATCTGTAATCCTGGGGGAATTATCCCATCTGTAATCCTGGGGGAATTATCTCATCTGTAATTCTGGGGAAATTATCATCTGTAATCCAGGGGGAATTATCCCATCTGTAATCCTGGGGGAATTATCCCATCTGTAATCCTGTGGGGGAATTATCCCATTTGTAATCCTGGAGAAATTATCTCATCTGTAATTCTGGCGAAATTATCTCATCTGTAATCCTGGGGGAATTATCCCATCTGTAATCCTGGGGAAATATCTCATCTGTAATCCTGGAGAAATTATCTCATCTGTAATTCTGGGGAAATTATCTCATCTGTAATCCTGGGGGAATTATCCCATCTGTAATCCTGGGGGAATTATCTCATCTGTAATTCTGGGGAAATTATCATCTGTAATCCAGGGGGAATTATCCCATCTGTAATCCTGGGGGAATTATCCCATCTGTAATCCTGGGGGAATTATCCCATCTGTCATCCTGGGGGAATTATCTCATCTCTAATCCTGGGGAAATTATCCCATCTATAATCCTGGGGGAATTATCCCATCTGTAATCCTGGGGGAATTATCTCATCTCTAATCCTGGGGAAATTATCCCATCTATAATCCTGGGGAAATTATCTCATCTGTAATCCTGGGGGAATTATCTCATCTGTAATTCTGGGGAAATTATCCCATCTGTAATCCTGGGGGAATTATCTCATCTGCAATCCTGGGGGAATTATCCCATCTGTAATCCTGGGGGAATTATCTCATCTGTAATCCAGGGGGAATTATCCCATCTGTAATCCTGGGGGAATGATCTCATCTGTAATTCTGGGGAAATTATCATCTGTAATCCTGGGGGAATTATCCCATCTGTAATCCAGGGGGAATTATCCCATCTGTAATCCTGGGGGAATGATCTCATCTGTAATTCTGGGGAAATTATCCCATCTGTAATCCTGGGGGAAATATCTCATCTGTAATCCAGGGGGAATTATCCCATCTGTAATCCTGGGGGAATGATCTCATCTGTAATTCTGGGGAAATTATCCCATCTGTAATCCTGGGGGAAATATCTCATCTGTAATCCTGGAGAAATTATCTCATCTGTAATTCTGGGGAAATTATCATCTGTAATCCAGGGGGAATTATCCCATCTGTAATCCTGGGGGAATTATCCCATCTGTAATCCTGGAGAAATGATCTCATCTGTAATCCTGGGGGAATTATCTCATCTGTAATTCTGGGGAAATTATCATCTGTAATCCAGGGGGAATTATCCCATCTGTAATCCTGGGGGAATTATCCCATCTGTAATCCTGGAGAAATGATCTCATCTGTAATTCTGGGGAAATTATCCCATCTGTAATCCTGGGGGAATTATCCCATCTGTAATCCTGGGGGAATTATCTCATCTGTAATTCTGGGGAAATTATCATCTGTAATCCAGGGGGAATTATCCCATCTGTAATCCTGGGGGAATTATCCCATCTGTAATCCTGGGGGAATTATCCCATTTGTAATCCTGGGGGAATTATCTCATCTGTAATCCTGGGGGAATTATCTCATCTGTAATTCTGGGGAAATTATCCCATCTGTAATCCTGGGGAAATATCTCATCTGTAATCCTGGAGAAATTATCTCATCTGTAATTCTGGGGAAATTATCTCATCTGTAATCCTGGGGGAATTATCTCATCTGTAATTCTTGGGGAAATTATCCCATCTGTAATCCTGGGAAAATATCTCATCTGTAATCCTGGAGAAATTATCTCATCTGTAATTCTGGGGAAATTATCTCATCTGTAATCCTGGGGGAATTATCCCATCTGTAATCCTGGGGGAATTATCCCATCTGTAATCCTGGGGGAATTATCCCATTTGTAATCCTGGGGGAATTATCCCATCTGTAATCCTGGAGAAATTATCTCATCTGTAATCCTGGGGGAATTATCCCATCTGTAATTCTGGGGAAATTATCATCTGTAATCCAGGGGGAATTATCCCATCTGTAATCCTGGGGGAATTATCCCATCTGTAATCCTGGGGGAATTATCCCATCTGTAATCCTGGGGGAATTATCCCATCTGTAATCCTGGGGGAATTATCCCATCTGTAATCCTGGAGAAATTATCTCATCTGTAATCCTGGAGAAATTATCTCATCTGTAATCCTGGGGAAATTATCCCATCTGTAATCCTGGGGGAATTATCCCATCTGTAATCCTGGGGGAATTATCTCATCTGTAATCCTGGAGAAATTATCTCATCTGTAATCCTGGAGAAATTATCTCATCTGTAATCCTGGGGAAATTATCCCATCTGTAATCCTGGGGGAATTATCTCATCTGTAATCCTGGGGGAATTATCTCATCTGTAATCCTGGGGGAATTATCTCATCTGTAATCCTGGGGGAATTATCTCATCTGTAATCCTGGGGGAATTATCTCATCTGTAATCCAGGGGGAATTATCCCATCTGTAATCCTGGGGGAATTATCCCATCTGTAATCCTGGGGGAATTATCCCATTTGTAATCCTGGGGGAATTATCCCATCTGTAATCCTGGAGAAATTATCTCATCTGTAATCCTGGGGGAATTATCCCATCTGTAATTCTGGGGAAATTATCATCTGTAATCCAGGGGGAATTATCCCATCTGTAATCCTGGGGGAATTATCCCATCTGTAATCCTGGGGGAATTATCCCATCTGTAATCCTGGGGGAATTATCCCATCTGTAATCCTGGGGGAATTATCCCATCTGTAATCCTGGAGAAATTATCTCATCTGTAATCCTGGAGAAATTATCTCATCTGTAATCCTGGGGAAATTATCCCATCTGTAATCCTGGGGGAATTATCCCATCTGTAATCCTGGGGGAATTATCTCATCTGTAATCCTGGAGAAATTATCTCATCTGTAATCCTGGAGAAATTATCTCATCTGTAATCCTGGGGAAATTATCCCATCTGTAATCCTGGGGGAATTATCTCATCTGTAATCCTGGGGGAATTATCTCATCTGTAATCCTGGGGGAATTATCTCATCTGTAATCCTGGGGGAATTATCTCATCTGTAATCCTGGGGGAATTATCTCATCTGTAATTCTGGGGAAATTATCATCTGTCATCCTGGGGGAATTATCCCATCTATAATCCTGGTGGAATTATCCCATCTGTAATCCTGGGGAATTATCCCATCTGTAATCCTGGGGGAATTATCTCATCTGTAATCCTGGGGGAAATATCTCATCTGTAATCCTGGAGAAATTATCTCATCTGTAATTCTGGGGAAATTATCTCATCTGTAATCCTGGGGGAATTATCTCATCTGTAATTCTGGGGAATTATCCCATCTGTAATCCTGGGGGAATTATCTCATCTGTAATTCTGGGGAAATTATCATCTGTAATCCAGGGGGAATTATCCCATCTGTAATCCTGGGGGAATTATCCCATCTGTAATCCTGGGGGAATTATCCCATTTGTAATCCTGGGGGAATTATCCCATCTGTAATCCTGGGGGAATTATCCCATCTGTAATCCTGGGGGAATTATCCCATCTGTAATCCTGGGGGAATTATCTCATCTGTAATCCTGGGGGAATTATCTCATCTGTAATCCTGGGGAAATTATCTCATCTGTAATTCTGGGGAAATTGTCCCATCTGTAATTCTGGGGGAATTATCCCATCTGTAATCCTGGGGGAATTATCCCATCTGTAATTTTTGGGAAATTATCCCATCTGTAATCCTGCGGGAATTATCCCATCTGTAATCCTGGGGGAATTATCCCATCTGTAATCCTGCGGGAATTATCCCATCTCTAATGCTGGGGGAATTATCCCATCTGTAATCCTGGGGGAATTATCCCATCTGTAATCCTGGGGAAATTATCTCATCTGTAATTTTGGGGAAATAATCCCATCTGTAATCCTGCGGTAATTATCCCATCTGTAATCCTGGGGGAATTATCCCATCTGTAATCCTGCGGGAATTATCCCATCTGTAATGCTGGGGGAATTATCCCATCTGTAATCCTGGGGGAATTATCCCATCTGTAATTCTGGGGGAATTATCTCATCTGTAATTCTGGGGAAATTATCTCATCTGTAATTCTGGGGAAATTATCTCATCTGTAATTCTGGGGGAATTATCCCATCTGTAATTCTGGAGAAATTATCCCATCTGTAATCCTGGGGGAATTATCTCATCTGTAATTCTGGGGAAATTATCTCATCTGTAATTCTGGGGAAATTATCTCATCTGTAATCCTGGGGGAATTATCCCATCTGCAATCCTGGAGAAATTATCTCATCTGTAATTCTGGAGAAATTATCATCTGTCATCCTGGGGGAATTATCCCATCTATAATCCTGGGGGAATTATCCCATCTGTAATCCTGGGGGAATTATCCCATCTGTAATCCTGGAGAAATTATCTCATCTGTAATTCTGGGGAAATTATCTCATCTGTAATTCTGGGGAAATTATCTCATCTGTAATCCTGGGGGAATTATCTCATCTGTAATCCTGGGGGAATTATCCCATCTGTAATCCTGGGGGAATTATCTCATCTGTAATCCTGGGGGAATGATCTCATCTGTAATTCTGGGGAAATTATCATCTGTCATCCTGGGGGAATTATCCCATCTATAATCCTGGGGGAATTATCCCATCTGTAATCCTGGGGGAATTATCTCATCTGTAATCCTGGAGAAATTATCTCATCTGTAATTCTGGGGAAATTATCTCATCTGTAATTCTGGGGAAATTATCCCATCTGTAATCCTGGGGGAATTATCCCATTTGTAATCCTGGGGGAATTATCCCATCTGTAATCCTGGGGAATTATCTCATCTGTAATCCTGGGGGAATTATCTCATCTGTAATTCTGGGGAAATTATCTCATCTGTAATCCTGGGGAAATTATCTCATCTGTAATCCTGGGGAAATTATCTCATCTGTAATTTTGGGGAAATTGTCCCATCTGTAATTCTGGGGGAATTATCCCATCTGTAATCCTGGGGGAATTATCCCATCTGTAATCCTGGGGAAATTATCTCATCTGTAATTTTGGGGAAATTATCCCATCTGTAATCCTCCGGGAATTATCCCATCTGTAATCCTGGGGGAATTATCCCATCTGTAATCCTGCGGGAATTATCCCATCTGTAATGCTGGGGGAATTATCACATCTGTAATCCTGCGGGAATTATCTCATCTGTAATTCTGGGGAAATTATCCCATCTGTATTTCCTGGTGGAATTATCCCATCTGTAATCCTGGGGAAATTATCTCATCTGTAATCCTGGGGGAATTATCATCTGTAATCCTGGGGGAATTATCTCATCTGTAATTCTGGGGGAATTATCTCATCTGTAATCCTGGGGGAATTATCTCATCTGTAATCCTGGGGGAATTATCTCATCTGTAATCCTGGGGAAATTATCTCATCTGTAATCCTGGGGGAATTATCTCATCTCTAATCCTGGGGGAATTATCCCATCTGTAATCCTGGGGAAATTATCCCATCTGTAATCCTGGGGGAATTATCTCATCTGTAATCCTGGGGGAATTATCTCATCTGTAATCCTGTGGGAATTATCTCATCTGTAATTCTGGGGGAATTATCTCATCTGTAATCCTGGGGGAATTATCCCATCTGTAATCCTGGGGGAATTATCTCATCTGTAATTCTGGGGGTATTATCCCATCTGTAATCCTGGGGGAATTATCCCATCTGTAATCCTGGGGGAATTATCCCATCTGTAATCCTGGGGGAATTATCCCATCTGTAATCCTGGGGGAATTATCTCATCTGTAATTCTGGGGAAATTATCATCTGTCATCCTGGGGGAATTATCCCATCTATAATCCTGGGGGAATTATCCCATCTGTAATCCTGGGGGAATTATCTCATCTGTAATTCTGGGGAAATTATCCCATCTGTAATCCTGGGGGAATTATCTCATCTGCAATCCTGGGGGAATTATCCCATCTGTAATCCTGGGGGAATTATCTCATCTGTAATCCAGGGGGAATTATCCCATCTGTAATCCTGGGGGAATGATCTCATCTGTAATTCTGGGGAAATTATCATCTGTAATCCTGGGGGAATTATCCCATCTGTAATCCAGGGGGAATTATCCCATCTGTAATCCTGGGGGAATGATCTCATCTGTAATTCTGGGGAAATTATCCCATCTGTAATCCTGGGGGAAATATCTCATCTGTAATCCAGGGGGAATTATCCCATCTGTAATCCTGGGGGAATGATCTCATCTGTAATTCTGGGGAAATTATCCCATCTGTAATCCTGGGGGAAATATCTCATCTGTAATCCTGGAGAAATTATCTCATCTGTAATTCTGGGGAAATTATCATCTGTAATCCAGGGGGAATTATCCCATCTGTAATCCTGGGGGAATTATCCCATCTGTAATCCTGGAGAAATGATCTCATCTGTAATCCTGGGGGAATTATCTCATGTGTAATTCTGGGGAAATTATCATCTGTAATCCAGGGGGAATTATCCCATCTGTAATCCAGGGGGAATTATCCCATCTGTAATCCTGGAGAAATGATCTCATCTGTAATTCTGGGGAAATTATCCCATCTGTAATCCTGGGGGAATTATCCCATCTGTAATCCTGGGGGAATTATCTCATCTGTAATTCTGGGGAAATTATCATCTGTAATCCAGGGGGAATTATCCCATCTGTAATCCTGGGGGAATTATCCCATCTGTAATCCTGGGGGAATTATCTCATCTGTAATTCTGGGGAAATTATCCCATCTGTAATCCTGGGGAAATATCTCATCTGTAATCCTGGGGGAATTATCTCATCTGTAATCCTGGGGAAATATCTCATCTGTAATCCTGGAGAAATTATCTCGTCTGTAATTCTGGGGAAATTATCTCATCTGTAATCCTGGGGGAATTATCCCATCTGTAATCCTGGGGGAATTATCTCATCTGTAATTCTGGGGAAATTATCATCTGTAATCCAGGGGGAATTATCCCATCTGTAATCCTGGGGGAATTATCCCATCTGTAATCCTGTGGGGGAATTATCCCATTTGTAATCCTGGAGAAATTATCTCATCTGTAATTCTGGCGAAATTATCTCATCTGTAATCCTGGGGGAATTATCCCATCTGTAATTCTGGGGAAATATCTCATCTGTAATCCTGGAGAAATTATCTCATCTGTAATTCTGGGGAAATTATCTCATCTGTAATCCTGGGGGAATTATCCCATCTGTAATCCTGGGGGAATTATCTCATCTGTAATTCTGGGGAAATTATCATCTGTAATCCAGGGGGAATTATCCCATCTGTAATCCTGGGGGAATTATCCCATCTGTAATCCTGTGGGGGAATTATCCCATTTGTAATCCTGGAGAAATTATCTCATCTGTAATTCTGGCGAAATTATCTCATCTGTAATCCTGGGGGAATTATCCCATCTGTAATCCTGGGGAAATATCTCATCTGTAATCCTGGAGAAATTATCTCATCTGTAATTCTGGGGAAATTATCTCATCTGTAATCCTGGGGGAATTATCCCATCTGTAATCCTGGGGGAATTATCTCATCTGTAATTCTGGGGAAATTATCATCTGTAATCCAGGGGGAATTATCCCATCTGTAATCCTGGGGGAATTATCCCATCTGTAATCCTGTGGGGGAATTATCCCATTTGTAATCCTGGAGAAATTATCTCATCTGTAATTCTGGCGAAATTATCTCATCTGTAATCCTGGGGGAATTATCCCATCTGTAATCCTGGGGGAATTATCCCATCTGTAATCCTGTGGGGGAATTATCCCATTTGTAATCCTGGAGAAATTATCTCATCTGTAATTCTGGCGAAATTATCTCATCTGTAATCCTGGGGGAATTATCCCATCTGTAATCCTGGGGGAATTATCCCATCTGTAATCCTGGGGGAATTATCCCATTTGTAATCCTGGGGGAATTATCCCATCTGTAATCCTGGGGGAATTATCCCATCTGTAATCCTGGGGGAATTATCTCATCTGTAATCCTGGAGAAATTATCTCATCTGTAATTCTGGGGAAATTATCGCATCTGTAATCCTGGGGAAATTATCCCATCTGTAATCCTGGGGGAATTATCTCATCTGTAATCCTGGGGGAATTATCTCATCTGTAATCCTGGGGGAATTATCTCATCTGTAATCCTGGGGGAATTATCTCATCTGTAATCCTGGGGGAATGATCTCATCTGTAATTCTGGGGAAATTATCATCTGTCATCCTGGGGGAATTATCCCATCTATAATCCTGGTGGAATTATCCCATCTGTAATCCTGGGGAATTATCCCATCTGTAATCCTGGGGGAATTATCTCATCTGTAATCCTGGGGGAAATATCTCATCTGTAATCCTGGAGAAATTATCTCATCTGTAATTCTGGGGAAATTATCTCATCTGTAATCCTGGGGGAATTATCTCATCTGTAATTCTGGGGAATTATCCCATCTGTAATCCTGGGGGAATTATCTCATCTGTAATTCTGGGGAAATTATCATCTGTATCCAGGGGGAATTATCCCATCTGTAATCCTGGGGGAATTATCCCATCTGTAATCCTGGGGGAATTATCCCATTTGTAATCCTGGGGGAATTATCCCATCTGTAATCCTGGGGGAATTATCCCATCTGTAATCCTGGGGGAATTATCCCATCTGTAATCCTGGGGGAATTATCTCATCTGTAATCCTGGGGGAATTATCTCATCTGTAATCCTGGGGAAATTATCTCATCTGTAATTCTGGGGAAATTGTCCCATCTGTAATTCTGGGGGAATTATCTCATCTGTAATTCTGGGGAAATTGTCCCATCTGTAATTCTGGGGGAATTATCCCATCTGTAATCCTGGGGGAATTATCCCATCTGTAATCCTGCGGGAATTATCCCATCTGTAATGCTGGGGGAATTATCCCATCTGTAATCCTGGGGGAATTATCCCATCTGTAATCCTGGGGGAATTATCCCATCTGTAATCCTGCGGGAATTATCCCATCTGTAATGCTGGGGGAATTATCCCATCTGTAATCCTGGGGGAATTATCTCATCTGTAATCCTGGGGGAATTATCTCATCTGTAATCCCGGGGAAATTATCTCATCTGTAATTCTGGGGAAATTGTCCCATCTGTAATTCTGGGGGAATTATCCCATCTGTAATCCTGGGGGAATTATCCCATCTGTAATCCTGCGGGAATTATCCCATCTGTAATGCTGGGGGAATTATCCCATCTGTAATCCTGGGGGAATTATCCCATCTGTAATCCTGGGGGAATTATCCCATCTGTAATCCTGCGGGAATTATCCCATCTGTAATGCTGGGGGAATTATCCCATCTGTAATCCTGGGGGAATTATCCCATCTGTAATCCTGGGGAAATTATCTCATCTGTAATTTTGGGGAAATTATCCCATCTGTAATCCTGCGGGAATTATCCCATCTGTAATCCCGGGGGAATTATCCCATCTGTAATCCTGCGGGAATTATCCCATCTGTAATGCTGGGGGAATTATCCCATCTGTAATCCTGGGGGAATTATCCCATCTGTAATCCTGGGGGAATTATCCCATCTGTAATCCTGGGGGAATTATCCCATCTGTAATCCTGGGGGAATTATCCCATCTGTAATCCTGGGGGAATTATCCCATCTGTAATTCTGGAGGAATTATCCCATCTGTAATCCTGGGGAAGTTATCTCATCTGTTATCCTGGGAGAAATATCTCATCTGTAATCCAGGGGAAGTTATCCCATCTGTTATCCTGGGGGAATTATCTCATCTGTTATCCTGAGGGAATTATCCCATCTGTAATCCTGGAGGAATTATCCCATCTGTAATCCTGGGGAAGTTATCTCATCTGTTATCCTGGGGGAATTATCTCATCTGTTATCCTGAGGGAATTATCCCATCTCTAATCCAGGGGAATTTATCCCATCTGTTATCCTGGGGGAATTATCTCATCTGTTATCCTGAGGGAATTATCCCATCTGTAATCCTGGGGAAATTATCCCATCTGTAATCTTGGGGGAATTATCTCATCTGTAATCCTGTGGGAATTATCTCATCTGTAATCCTGGGGGAATTATCTCATCTGTAATCCTGTGGGAATTATCTCATCTGTAATCCTGGGGGAATTATCTCATCTGTAATCCTGGGGGAATTATCTCATCTGTAATCCTGGGGGAATTATCCCATCTGTAATCCTGTGGGAATTATCTCATCTGTAATCCTGGGGGAATTATCCCATCTGTAATCCTGGGGGAATTATCCCATCTGTAATCCTGGGGGAATTATTTCATCTGAAATCCTGGGGGAATTATCCCATCTGTAATCCTGGGGGAATTATTTCATCTGAAATCCTGGGGGAATTATCCCATCTGTAATCCTGGGGGAATTATCCCATCTCTAATCCAGGGGAAGTTATCTCATCTGTAATCCTGGGGGAATTATCCCATCTGTAATCCTGGGGGAATTATTTCATCTGAAATCCTGGGGGAATTATCCCATCTGTAATCCTGGGGGAATTATTTCATCTGAAATCCTGGGGGAATTATCCCATCTGTAATCCTGGGGAATTATCCCATCTGTAATCCTGGGGGAATTATCCCATCTGTAATCCTGGGGAAATTATCCCATCTGTAATCCTGGGGAATTAACCCATCTGTAATCCTGGGGAATTATCCCATCTGTAATCCTGGGGAATTATCCCATCTGTAATCCTGGGGAATTATTTCATCTGAAATCCTGGGGGAATTATCCCATCTGTAATCCTGGGGAATTATCCCATCTGTAATCCTGGGGAATGATCCCATCTGTAATCCTGGGGAATTATCCCATCTGTAATCCTGGGGAATTATCCCATCTGTAATCCTGGGGGAATTATCCCATCTGTAATCCTGGGGAATTATCCCATCTGTAATCCTGGGGAATTATCCCATCTGTAATCCTGGGGAATTATCCCATCTGTAATCCTGGGGGAATTATCCCATCTGTAATCCTGGGGAATTATCCCATCTGTAATCCTGGGGAATTATCCCATCTGTAATCCTGGGGAATTATCCCATCTGTAATCCTGGGGGAATTATCCCATCTGTAATCCTGGGGAATTATCCCATCTGTAATCCTGGGGAATTATCCCATCTGTAATCCTGGGGAAATTATCCCATCTGTAATTTGGGGGAATTATCTCATCTGTAATCCTGGGGGAATTATCTCATCTGTAATCCTGGGGGAATTATCTCATCTGTAATCCTGGGGGAATTATCTCATCTGTAATCCTGGGGGAATTATCTCGTCTGTAATTCTGGGGAAATTATCTCATCTGTAATTCTGGGGAAATTATCTCATCTGTAATTCTGGGGAAATTGTCCCATCTGTAATTCTGGGGGAATTATCCCATCTGTAATTCTGGGGGAATTATCTCATCTGTAATCCTGGGGGAATTATCCCATCTGTAATCCTGGGGGAATTATCCCATCTGTAATCCTGGGGGAATTATCCCATCTGTAATTCTGGAGGAATTATCCCATCTGTAATCATGGGGAAATTATCCCATCTGTAATTCTGGAGGAATTATCCCATCTGTAATCATGGGGAAATTGTCCCATCTGTAATTCTGGGGGAATTATCCCATCTGTAATCCTGGGGGAATTATACCATCTGTAATCCTGGGGGAATTATCTCATCTGTAATCCTGGGGGAATTATCTCATCTGTAATTCTGGGGGAATTATCTCATCTGTAATCCTGGGGGAATTATCTCATCTATAATCCTGGGGGAATTATCTCATCTGTAATCCTGGGGGAATTATCTCATCGTAATCCTGGGGGAATTATCTCATCTGTAATCCTGGGGGAATTATCTCATCTGTAATTCTGGGGAAATTATCTCATCTGTAATTCTGGGGAAATTATCTCATCTGTAATTCTGGGGAAATTATCTCATCTGTAATTCTGGGGAAATTATCTCATCTGTAATTCTGGGGAAATTGTCCCATCTGTAATTCTAGGGGAATTATCCCATCTGTAATTCTGGGGGAATTATCTCATCTGTAATTCTGGGGAAATTATCTCATCTGTAATTCTGGGGAAATTATCTCATCTGTAATTCTAGGGGAATTATCTCATCTGTAATTCTGGGGAAATTATCTCATCTGTAATTCTGGGGAAATTGTCCCATCTGTAATTCTAGGGGAATTATCTCATCTGTAATTCTGGGGAAATTATCTCATCTGTAATTCTGGGGAAATTATCTCATCTGTAATTCTGGGGAAATTATCTCATCTGTAATTCTGGGGAAATTGTCCCATCTGTAATTCTAGGGGAATTATCCCATCTGTAATTCTGGGGAAATTATCTCATCTGTAATTCTGGGGAAATTGTCCCATCTGTAATTCTAGGGGAATTATCCCATCTGTAATTCTGGGGGAATTATCCCATCTGTAATCCTGGGGAAATTATCTCATCTGTAATTCTGGGGAAATTATCCCATCTGTAATCCTGCGGGAATTATCCCATCTGTAATCCTGGGGGAATTATCCCATCTGTAATCCTGCGGGAATTATCCCATCTGTAATCCTGGGGGAATTATCCCATCTGTAGTCCTGCGGGAATTATCTCATCTGTAATTCTGGGGAAATTATCCCATCTGTAATCCTGGGGAAATTATCCCATCTGTAATTCTGGTGGAATTATCCCATATGTAATCCTGGGGAAATTATCCCACCTGTAATCCTGGGGGAATTATCCCATCTGTAATCCTGGGGGAATTATCCCATCTGTAATCCTGGGGGAATGATCTCATCTGTAATCCTGGGGGAATTATCTCATCTGTAATCCTGTGGGAATTATCTCATCTGTAATCCTGGGGGAATTATCTCATCTGTAATCCTGGGGGAATTATCTCATCTGTAATCCTGGGGGAATTATCTCATCTGTAATCCTGGGGGAATTATCCCATCTGTAATCCTGTGGGAATTATCTCATCTGTAATCCTGGGGGAATTATCCCATCTGTAATCCTGGGGGAATTATCCCATCTGTAATCCTGGGGGAATTATTTCATCTGAAATCCTGGGGGAATTATCCCATCTGTAATCCTGGGGGAATTATTTCATCTGAAATCCTGGGGGAATTATCCCATCT
>NW_027616610.1:0-231902 GCF_964187855.1 Myxine glutinosa | reverse complement strand
CTGCACCAACACGTGTGCGAAAAGTGGTTTTTTCAACACCAACACAAGTGCGAAAAGTGGTTTTTCAACACTATCACAAGTGCAAAAAGTGGTTTTTCCACACTAATACAAGTGCAAAAGTGGTTTCCTGCACCAACACAAGTGCGAAAAGTGGTTTTTCAACACTAACACAAGTGCGGAAAGTGGTTTTTCAACACTATCACAAGTGCAAAAAGTGTTTTTTCCACACAAATACAAGTGCAAAAGTGGTTTCCTGCACCAACACAAGTGCGAAAAGTGGTTTTTCAACACTAACACAAGTGCGAAAAGTGGTATTTCAACACTAACACAAGTGCGAAAAGTGGTTTTTCCACACTAATACAAGTGCAAAAGTGGTTTCCTGCACCAACACAAGTGCGAAAAGTGGTTTTTCAACACTAACACAAGTGCGAAAAGTGGTTTTTCAACACTAACACAAGTGCGAAAAGTGGTTTTTCAACACTAACACAAGTGCAAAAAGTGTTTTTTCCACACTAATATAAGTGCAAAAGTGGTTTCCTGCACCAACACAAGTGCGAAAAGTGGTTTTTCAACACGAACACAAGTGCGAAACGTGGTTTTTCAACACTAACACAAGTGCGAAAAGTGTTTTTTCCACACTAATACAAGTGCAAAAGTGGTTTCCTGCACCAACACAAGTGCAAAAGTGGTTTTTCAACACTAACACAAGTGCGAAAAGTGTTTTTTTCCACACTAACACAAGTGCGAAAAGTGGTTTCCTGCACCAACACAAGTGCAAAAGTGGTTTTTCAACACTAACACAAGTGCGAAAAGTGGTTTTTCAACACTAACACAAGTGCAAAAAGTGTTTTTTCCACATTAATACAAGTGCAAAAGTGGTTTCCTGCACCAACACAAGTGCGAAAAGTGGTTTTTCAACACTAACACAAGTGCGAAAAGTGGTTTTTCAACACTAACACAAGTGCGAAAAGTGGTTTTTCAACACTATCACAAGTGCAAAAAGTGTTTTTTCCACACTAATACAAGTGCAAAAGTGGTTTCCTGCACCAACACAAGTGCAAAAGTGGTTTTTCAACACTAACACAAGTGCGAAAAGTGGTTTTTCAACACTAACACAAGTGCGAAAAGTGTTTTTTCCACACTAATTACAAGTGCAAAAGTGGTTTCCTGCACCAACACAAGTGCGAAAAGTGGTTTTTCAACACTAACACAAGTGCGAAATGTGGATTTCAACACTAACACAAGTGCGAAAAGTGGTTTTTCAACACTAACACAAGTGCGAAAAGTGTTTTTTCCACACTAATACAAGTGCAAAAGTGGTTTCCTGCACCAACACAAGTGCGAAAAGTGGTTTTTTCAACACTAACACAAGTGCGAAATGTGGTTTTTCAACACTAACACAAGTGCGAAAAGTGGTTTTTCAACACTAACACAAGTGTGAAAAGTGTTTTTTCCACACTAATACAAGTGCAAAAGTGGTTTCCTGCACCAACACAAGTGTGAAAAGTGGTTTTTCAACACTAACACAAGTGCGAAAAGTGGTTTTTCAACACTAACACAAGTGCGAAAAGTGGTTTTTTCAACACTAACACAAGTGCAAAAAGTGGTTTTTCAACACTAACACAAGTGCGAAAAGTGGTTTTTCAACACTAACACAAGTGCAAAAAGTGGTTTTTCAACACTAACACAAGTGCAAAAAGTGGTTTTTCCACACTAATACAAGTGCAAAAGTGGTTTCCTGCACCAACACAAGTGCGAAAAGTGGTTTTTCAACACTAACACAAGTGCGAAAAGTGGTTTTTCAACACTATCACAAGTGCAAAAAGTGTTTTTTCCACACTAATACAAGTGCAAAAGTGGTTTCCTGCACCAATACAAGTGTGAAAGGTGGTTTTTCAACACTAACAGAAGTGCGAAAAGTGATTTTTCAACACTATCACAAGTGCAAAAAGTGGTTTTTCCACACTAATACAAGTGCAAAAGTGGTTTCCTGCACCAACACAAGTGCAAAAAGTGGTTTTTCAACACTAACACAAGTGCGAAAAGTGGTTTTTCAACACTAACACAAGTGCAAAAAGTGGTTTTTCAACACTAACACAAGTGCGAAAAGTGGTTTTTCAACACTAACACAAGTGCAAAAAGTGGTTTTTCCACACTAATACAAGTGCAAAAGTGATTTCCTGCACCAACACAAGTGCGAAAAGTGGTTTTTCAACACTAACACAAGTGCGAAAAGTGGTTTTTCAACACTAACACAAGTGCAAAAGTGGTTTTTCAACACTAACACAAGTGCGAAAAGTGGTTTTTCAACACTAACACAAGTGCGAAAAGTGGTTTTTCAACACTATCACAAGTGCAAAAAGTGTTTTTTCCACACTAATACAAGTGCAAAAGTGGTTTCCTGCACCAACACAAGTGCAAAAGTGGTTTTTCAACACTAACACAAGTGCGAAAAGTGGTTTTTCAACACTAACACAAGTGCGAAAAGTGTTTTTTCCACACTAATACAAGTGCAAAAGTGGTTTCCTGCACCAACACAAGTGCGGAAAGTGGTTTTTCAACACTAACACAAGTGCGAAATGTGGATTTCAACACTAACACAAGTGCGAAAAGTGGTTTTTCAACACTAACACAAGTGCGAAAAGTGTTTTTTCCACACTAATACAAGTGCAAAAGTGGTTTCCTGCACCAACACAAGTGCGAAAAGTGGTTTTTCAACACTAACACAAGTGCGAAATGTGGTTTTTCAACACTAACACAAGTGCGAAAAGTGGTTTTTCAACACTAACACAAGTGTGAAAAGTGTTTTTTCCACACTAATACAAGTGCAAAAGTGGTTTCCTGCACCAACACAAGTGTGAAAAGTGGTTTTTCAACACTAACACAAGTGCGAAAAGTGGTTTTTCAACACTAACACAAGTGCGAAAAGTGGTTTTTCAACACTAACACAAGTGCAAAAAGTGGTTTTTCAACACTATCACAAGTGCAAAAAGTGTTTTTTCCACACTAATACAAGTGCAAAAGTGGTTTCCTGCACCAACACAAGTGCGAAAAGTGGTTTTTCAACACTAACACAAGTGCGAAAAGTGGTTTTTCAACACTAACACAAGTGCAAAAAGTGGTTTTTCCACACTAATACAAGTGCAAAAGTGGTTTCCTGCACCAACACAAGTGCGAAAAGTGGTTTTTCAACACTAACACAAGTGCGAAAAGTGGTTTTTCAACACTATCACAAGTGCAAAAAGTGTTTTTTCCACACTAATACAAGTGCAAAAGTGGTTTCCTGCACCAATACAAGTGTGAAAGGTGGTTTTTCAACACTAACAGAAGTGCGAAAAGTGATTTTTCAACACTATCACAAGTGCAAAAAGTGGTTTTTCCACACTAATACAAGTGCAAAAGTGGTTTCCTGCACCAACACAAGTGCAAAAAGTGGTTTTTCAACACTAACACAAGTGCGAAATGTGGTTTTTCAACACTAACACAAGTGCGAAAAGTGTTTTTTCCACACTAATACAAGTGCAAAAGTGGTTTCCTGCACCAACACAAGTGCAAAAGTGGTTTTTCAACACTAACACAAGTGTGAAAAGTGTTTTTTCCACACTAACACAAGTGCGAAAAGTGGTTTCCTGCACCAACAAAAGTGCAAAGGTGGTTTTTCAACACTAACACAAGTGCGAAAAGTGGTTTTTCAACACTATCACAAGTGCAAAAAGTGTTTTTTCCACACTAATACAAGTGCAAAAGTGGTTTCCTGCACCAACACAAGTGCAAAAGTGGTTTTTCAACACTAACACAAGTGCGAAAAGTGGTTTTTCAACACTAACACAAGTGCAAAAAGTGTTTTTTCCACACTAATACAAGTGCAAAAGTGGTTTCCTGCACCAACACAAGTGCGAAAAGTGGTTTTTCAACACTAACACAAGTGCGAAATGTGGTTTTTCAACACTAACACAAGTGCGAAAAGTGGTTTTTCAACACTAACACAAGTGCGAAAAGTGTTTTTTCCACACTAATACAAGTGCAAAAGTGGTTTCCTGCACCAACACAAGTGCGAAAAGTGGTTTTTCAACACTAACACAAGTGCGAAATGTGGTTTTTCAACACTAACACAAGTGCGAAAAGTGTTTTTTCCACACTAATACAAGTGCAAAAGTGGTTTCCTGCACCAACACAAGTGCAAAAGTGGTTTTTCAACACTAACACAAGTGCGAAAAGTGTTTTTTCCACACTAACACAAGTGCGAAAAGTGGTTTTTCCACACTAATACAAGTGCAAAAGTGGTTTCCTGCACCAACACAAGTGCAAAAGTGGTTTTTCAACACTAACACAAGTGCGAAAAGTGGTTTTTCAACACTAACACAAGTGCGAAATGTGGTTTTTCAACACTAACACAAGTGCGAAAAGTGTTTTTTTCCACACTAATATAAGTGCAAAAGTGGTTTCCTGCACCAACACAAGTGCGAAAAGTGGTTTTTCAACATGAACACAAGTGCGAAACGTGGTTTTTCAACACTAACACAAGTGCGAAAAGTGTTTTTTCCACACTAATACAAGTGCAAAAGTGGTTTCCTGCACCAACACAAGTGCAAAAGTGGTTTTTCAACACTAACACAAGTGCGAAAAGTGTTTTTTCCACACTAACACAAGTGCGAAAAGTGGTTTCCTGCACCAACACAAGTGCAAAAGTGGTTTTTCAACACTAACACAAGTGCGAAAAGTGGTTTTTCAACACTAACACAAGTGCGAAAAGTGTTTTTTCCACATTAATACAAGTGCAAAAGTGGTTTCCTGCACCAACACAAGTGCGAACAGTGGTTTTTCAACAATAACACAAGTGCGAAAAGTGGTTTTTCAACACTAACACAAGTGCGAAAAGTGGTTTTTCAACACTATCACAAGTGCAAAAAGTGTTTTTTCCACACTAATACAAGTGCAAAAGTGGTTTCCTGCACCAACACAAGTGCAAAAGTGGTTTTTCAACACTAACACAAGTGCGAAAAGTGGTTTTTCAACACTAACACAAGTGCGAAAAGTGTTTTTTCCACACTAATACAAGTGCAAAAGTGGTTTCCTGCACCAACACAAGTGCGAAAAGTGGTTTTTCAACACTAACACAAGTGCGAAAAGTGGTTTTTCAACACTATCACAAGTGCAAAAAGTGGTTTTTCCACACTAATACAAGTGCAAAAGTGGTTTACTGCACCAACACAAGTGCGAAAAGTGGTTTTTCAACACTAACACAAGTGCGAAAAGTGGTTTTTCAACACTAACACAAGTGCAAAAAGTGGTTTTTCAACACTAACACATGTGCGAAAAGTGGTTTTTCAACACTAACACAAGTGCAAAAAGTGGTTTTTCCACACTAATACAAGTGCAAAAGTGGTTTCCTGCACCAACACATGTGCGAAAAGTGGTTTTTCAACACCAACACAAGTGCGAAAAGTGGTTTTTCAACACTATCACAAGTGCAAAGGGTGGTTTTTCCACACTAATACAAGTGCAAAAGTGGTTTCCTGCACCAACACAAGTGCGAAAAGTGGTTTTTCAACACTAACACAAGTGCGAAAAGTGGTTTTTCAACACTATCACAAGTGCAAAAAGTGTTTTTTCCACACAAATACAAGTGCAAAAGTGGTTTCCTGCACCAACACAAGTGCGAAAAGTGGTTTTTCAACAATAACACAAGTGCGAAAAGTGGTTTTTCAACACTAACACAAGTGCGAAAAGTGCTTTTTCCACACTAATACAAGTGCAAAAGTGGTTTCCTGCACCAACACAAGTGCGAAAAGTGGTTTTTCAACACTAACACAAGTGCGAAAAGTGGTTTTTCAACACTATCACAAGTGCAAAAAGTGGTTTTTCCACACTAATACAAGTGCAAAAGTGGTTTACTGCACCAACACAAGTGCGAAAAGTGGTTTTTCAACACTAACACAAGTGCGAAAAGTGGTTTTTCAACACTAACACAAGTGCAAAAAGTGGTTTTTCAACACTAACACATGTGCGAAAAGTGGTTTTTCAACACTAACACAAGTGCAAAAAGTGGTTTTTCCACACTAATACAAGTGCAAAAGTGGTTTCCTGCACCAACACGTGTGCGAAAAGTGGTTTTTCAACACCAACACAAGTGCGAAAAGTGGTTTTTCAACACTATCACAAGTGCAAAAAGTGGTTTTTCCACACTAATACAAGTGCAAAAGTGGTTTCCTGCACCAACACAAGTGCGAAAAGTGGTTTTTCAACACTAACACAAGTGCGAAAAGTGGTTTTTCAACACTATCACAAGTGCAAAAAGTGTTTTTTCCACACAAATACAAGTGCAAAAGTGGTTTCCTGCACCAACACAAGTGCGAAAAGTGGTTTTTCAACACTAACACAAGTGCAAAAAGTGGTATTTCAACACTAACACAAGTGCGAAAAGTGGTTTTTCCACACTAATACAAGTGCAAAAGTGGTTTCCTGCACCAACACAAGTGCGAAAAGTGGTTTTTCAACACTAACACAAGTGCGAAAAGTGGTTTTTCAACACTAACACAAGTGCGAAAAGTGGTTTTTCAACACTAACACAAGTGCAAAAAGTGTTTTTTCCACACTAATATAAGTGCAAAAGTGGTTTCCTGCACCAACACAAGTGCGAAAAGTGGTTTTTCAACACGAACACAAGTGCGAAACGTGGTTTTTCAACACTAACACAAGTGCGAAAAGTGTTTTTTCCACACTAATACAAGTGCAAAAGTGGTTTCCTGCACCAACACAAGTGCAAAAGTGGTTTTTCAACACTAACACAAGTGCGAAAAGTGTTTTTTCCACACTAACACAAGTGCGAAAAGTGGTTTCCTGCACCAACACAAGTGCAAAAGTGGTTTTTCAACACTAACACAAGTGCGAAAAGTGGTTTTTCAACACTAACACAAGTGCAAAAAGTGTTTTTTCCACATTAATACAAGTGCAAAAGTGGTTTTCTGCACCAACACAAGTGCGAAAAGTGGTTTTTCAACACTAACACAAGTGCGAAAAGTGGTTTTTCAACACTAACACAAGTGCGAAAAGTGGTTTTTCAACACTATCACAAGTGCAAAAAGTGTTTTTTCCACACTAATACAAGTGCAAAAGTGGTTTCCTCCACCAACACAAGTGCAAAAGTGGTTTTTCAACACTAACACAAGTGCGAAAAGTGGTTTTTCAACACTAACACAAGTGCGAAAAGTGTTTTTTCCACACTAATACAAGTGCAAAAGTGGTTTCCTGCACCAACACAAGTGCGAAAAGTGGTTTTTCAACACTAACACAAGTGCGAAATGTGGATTTCAACACTAACACAAGTGCGAAAAGTGGTTTTTCAACACTAGCACAAGTGCGAAAAGTGTTTTTTCCACACTAATACAAGTGCAAAAGTGGTTTCCTGCACCAACACAAGTGCGAAAAGTGGTTTTTCAACACTAACACAAGTGCGAAATGTGGTTTTTCAACACTAACACAAGTGCGAAAAGTGGTTTTTCAACACTAACACAAGTGTGAAAAGTGTTTTTTCCACACTAATACAAGTGCAAAAGTGGTTTCCTGCACCAACACAAGTGTGAAAAGTGGTTTTTCAACACTAACACAAGTGCGAAAAGTGGTTTTTCAACACTAACACAAGTGCGAAAAGTGGTTTTTCAACACTAACACAAGTGCAAAAAGTGGTTTTTCAACACTATCACAAGTGCAAAAAGTGTTTTTTCCACACTAATACAAGTGCAAAAGTGGTTTCCTGCACCAACACAAGTGCGAAAAGTGGTTTTTCAACACTAACACAAGTGCGAAAAGTGGTTTTTCAACACTAACACAAGTGCAAAAAGTGGTTTTTCCACACTAATACAAGTGCAAAAGTGGTTTCCTGCACCAACACAAGTGCGAAAAGTGGTTTTTCAACACTAACACAAGTGCGAAAAGTGGTTTTTCAACACTATCACAAGTGCAAAAAGTGTTTTTTCCACACTAATACAAGTGCAAAAGTGGTTTCCTGCACCAATACAAGTGTGAAAGGTGGTTTTTCAACACTAACAGAAGTGCGAAAAGTGATTTTTCAACACTATCACAAGTGCAAAAAGTGGTTTTTCCACACTAATACAAGTGCAAAAGTGGTTTCCTGCACCAACACAAGTGCAAAAAGTGGTTTTTCAACACTAACACAAGTGCGAAAAGTGGTTTTTCAACACTAACACAAGTGCAAAAAGTGGTTTTTCAACACTAACACAAGTGCGAAAAGTGGTTTTTCAACACTAACACAAGTGCAAAAAGTGGTTTTTCCACACTAATACAAGTGCAAAAGTGATTTCCTGCACCAACACAAGTGCGAAAAGTGGTTTTTCAACACTAACACAAGTGCGAAACGTGGTTTTTCAACACTAACACAAGTGCGAAAAGTGTTTTTTCCACACTAATACAAGTGCAAAAGTGGTTTCCTGCACCAACACAAGTGCAAAAGTGGTTTTTCAACACTAACACAAGTGTGAAAAGTGTTTTTTCCACACTAACACAAGTGCGAAAAGTGGTTTCCTGCACCAACAAAAGTGCAAAGGTGGTTTTTCAACACTAACACAAGTGCGAAAAGTGGTTTTTCAACACTATCACAAGTGCAAAAAGTGTTTTTTCCACACTAATACAAGTGCAAAAGTGGTTTCCTGCACCAACACAAGTGCAAAAGTGGTTTTTCAACACTAACACAAGTGCGAAAAGTGGTTTTTCAACACTAACACAAGTGCGAAAAGTGTTTTTTCCACACTAATACAAGTGCAAAAGTGGTTTCCTGCACCAACACAAGTGCGAAAAGTGGTTTTTCAACACTAACACAAGTGCGAAATGTGGTTTTTCAACACTAACACAAGTGCGAAAAGTGGTTTTTCAACACTAACACAAGTGCGAAAAGTGTTTTTTCCACACTAATACAAGTGCAAAAGTGGTTTCCTGCACCAACACAAGTGCGAAAAGTGGTTTTTCAACACTAACACAAGTGCGAAATGTGGTTTTTCAACACTAACACAAGTGCGAAAAGTGTTTTTTCCACACTAATACAAGTGCAAAAGTGGTTTCCTGCACCAACACAAGTGCAAAAGTGGTTTTTCAACACTAACACAAGTGCGAAAAGTGTTTTTTCCACACTAACACAAGTGCGAAAAGTGGTTTCCTGCACCAACACAAGTGCAAAAGTGGTTTTTCAACACTAACACAAGTGCGAAAAGTGGTTTTTCAACACTAACACAAGTGCGAAAAGTGTTTTTTCCACATTAATACAAGTGCAAAAGTGGTTTCCTGCACCAACACAAGTGCGAAAAGTGGTTTTTCAACACTAACACAAGTGCGAAAAGTGGTTTTTCAACACTAACACAAGTGCGAAAAGTGGTTTTTCAACACTATCACAAGTGCAAAAAGTGTTTTTCCACACTAATACAAGTGCAAAAGTGGTTTCCTGCACCAACACAAGTGCAAAAGTGGTTTTTCAACACTAACACAAGTGCGAAAAGTGGTTTTTCAACACTAACACAAGTGCGAAAAGTGTTTTTTCCACACTAATACAAGTGCAAAAGTGGTTTCCTGCACCAACACAAGTGCGAAAAGTGGTTTTTCAACACTAACACAAGTGCGAAATGTGGTTTTTCAACACTAACACAAGTGCGAAAAGTGGTTTTTCAACACTAACACAAGTGCGAAAAGTGTTTTTTCCACACTAATACAAGTGCAAAAGTGGTTTCCTGCACCAACACAAGTGCGAAAAGTGGTTTTTCAACACTAACACAAGTGCGAAATGTGGTTTTTCAACACTAACACAAGTGCGAAAAGTGGTTTTTCAACACTAACACAAGTGTGAAAAGTGTTTTTTCCACACTAATACAAGTGCAAAAGTGGTTTCCTGCACCAACACAAGTGTGAAAAGTGGTTTTTCAACACTAACACAAGTGCGAAAAGTGGTTTTTCAACACTAACACAAGTGCGAAAAGTGGTTTTTCAACACTAACACAAGTGCAAAAAGTGGTTTTTCAACACTATCACAAGTGCAAAAAGTGTTTTTTCCACACTAATACAAGTGCAAAAGTGGTTTCCTGCACCAACACAAGTGCGAAAAGTGGTTTTTCAACACTAACACAAGTGCGAAAAGTGGTTTTTCAACACTAACACAAGTGCAAAAAGTGGTTTTTCCACACTAATACAAGTGCAAAAGTGGTTTCCTGCACCAACACAAGTGCGAAAAGTGGTTTTTCAACACTAACACAAGTGCGAAAAGTGGTTTTTCAACACTATCACAAGTGCAAAAAGTGTTTTTCCCACACTAATACAAGTGCAAAAGTGGTTTCCTGCACCAATACAAGTGTGAAAGGTGGTTTTTCAACACTAACAGAAGTGCGAAAAGTGATTTTTCAACACTATCACAAGTGCAAAAAGTGGTTTTTCCACACTAATACAAGTGCAAAAGTGGTTTCCTGCACCAACACAAGTGCAAAAAGTGGTTTTTCAACACTAACACAAGTGCGAAAAGTGGTTTTTCAACACTAACACAAGTGCAAAAAGTGGTTTTTCAACACTAACACAAGTGCGAAAAGTGGTTTTTCAACACTAACACAAGTGCAAAAAGTGGTTTTCCACACTAATACAAGTGCAAAAGTGGTTTCCTGCACCAACACAAGTGCGAAAAGTGGTTTTTCAACACTAACACAAGTGCGAAACGTGGTTTTTCAACACTAACACAAGTGCGAAAAGTGTTTTTTCCACACTAATACAAGTGCAAAAGTGGTTTCCTGCACCAACACAAGTGCAAAAGTGGTTTTTCAACACTAACACAAGTGTGAAAAGTGTTTTTTCCACACTAACACAAGTGCGAAAAGTGGTTTCCTGCACCAACAAAAGTGCAAAGGTGGTTTTTCAACACTAACACAAGTGCGAAAAGTGGTTTTTCAACACTATCACAAGTGCAAAAAGTGTTTTTTCCACACTAATACAAGTGCAAAAGTGGTTTCCTGCACCAACACAAGTGCAAAAGTGGTTTTTCAACACTAACACAAGTGCGAAAAGTGGTTTTTCAACACTAACACAAGTGCGAAAAGTGTTTTTTCCACACTAATACAAGTGCAAAAGTGGTTTCCTGCACCAACACAAGTGCAAAAAGTGGTTTTTCAACACTAACACAAGTGCGAAATGTGGTTTTTCAACACTAACACAAGTGCGAAAAGTGGTTTTTCAACACTAACACAAGTGCGAAAAGTGTTTTTTCCACACTAATACAAGTGCAAAAGTGGTTTCCTGCACCAACACAAGTGCGAAAAGTGGTTTTTCAACATTAACACAAGTGCGAAATGTGGTTTTTCAACACTAACACAAGTGCGAAAAGTGGTTTTTCAACACTAACACAAGTGCGAAAAGTGTTTTTTCCACACTAATACAAGTGCAAAAGTGGTTTCCTGCACCAACACAAGTGTGAAAAGTGGTTTTTCAACACTAACACAAGTGCGAAAAGTGGTTTTTCAACACTAACACAAGTGCGAAAAGTGGTTTTTCAACACTAACACAAGTGCAAAAAGTGGTTTTTCAACACTATCACAAGTGCAAAAAGTGTTTTTTCCACACTAATACAAGTGCAAAAGTGGTTTCCTGCACCAACACAAGTGCGAAAAGTGGTTTTTCAACACTAACACAAGTGCGAAAAGTGGTTTTTCAACACTAACACAAGTGCAAAAAGTGGTTTTTCCACACTAATACAAGTGCAAAAGTGGTTTCCTGCACCAACACAAGTGCGAAAAGTGGTTTTTCAACACTAACACAAGTGCGAAAAGTGGTTTTTCAACACTATCACAAGTGCAAAAAGTGTTTTTTCCACACTAATACAAGTGCAAAAGTGGTTTCCTGCACCAATACAAGTGTGAAAGGTGGTTTTTTAACACTAACAGAAGTGCGAAAAGTGATTTTTCAACACTATCACAAGTGCAAAAAGTGGTTTTTCCACACTAATACAAGTGCAAAAGTGGTTTCCTGCACCAACACAAGTGCAAAAAGTGGTTTTTCAACACTAACACAAGTGCGAAAAGTGGTTTTTCAACACTAACACAAGTGCAAAAAGTGGTTTTTCAACACTAACACAAGTGCGAAAAGTGGTTTTTCAACACTAACACAAGTGCAAAAAGTGGTTTTTCCACACTAATACAAGTGCAAAAGTGGTTTCCTGCACCAACACAAGTGCGAAAAGTGGTTTTTCAACACTAACACAAGTGCGAAACGTGGTTTTTCAACACTAACACAAGTGCGAAAAGTGTTTTTTCCACACTAATACAAGTGCAAAAGTGGTTTCCTGCACCAACACAAGTGCAAAAGTGGTTTTTCAACACTAACACAAGTGTGAAAAGTGTTTTTTCCACACTAACACAAGTGCGAAAAGTGGTTTCCTGCACCAACAAAAGTGCAAAAGTGGTTTTTCAACACTAACACAAGTGCGAAAAGTGGTTTTTCAACACTAACACAAGTGCGAAAAGTGTTTTTTCCACATTAATACAAGTGCAAAAGTGGTTTCCTGCACCAACACAGTGCGAAAAGTGGTTTTTCAACACTAACACAAGTGCGAAAAGTGGTTTTTCAACACTAACACAAGTGCGAAAAGTGTTTTTTCAACACTATCACAAGTGCAAAAAGTGTTTTTTCCACACTAATACAAGTGCAAAAGTGGTTTCCTGCACCAACACAAGTGCGAAAAGTGGTTTTTCAACACTAACACAAGTGCGAAAAGTGGTTTTTCAACACTATCACAAGTGCAAAAAGTGTTTTTTCCACACTAATACAAGTGCAAAAGTGGTTTCCTGCACCAATACAAGTGTGAAAGGTGGTTTTTTAACACTAACAGAAGTGCGAAAAGTGATTTTTCAACACTATCACAAGTGCAAAAAGTGGTTTTTCCACACTAATACAAGTGCAAAAGTGGTTTCCTGCACCAACACAAGTGCAAAAAGTGGTTTTTCAACACTAACACAAGTGCGAAAAGTGGTTTTTCAACACTAACACAAGTGCAAAAAGTGGTTTTTCAACACTAACACAAGTGCGAAAAGTGGTTTTTCAACACTAACACAAGTGCAAAAAGTGGTTTTTCCACACTAATACAAGTGCAAAAGTGGTTTCCTGCACCAACACAAGTGCGAAAAGTGGTTTTTCAACACTAACACAAGTGCGAAACGTGGTTTTTCAACACTAACACAAGTGCTAAAAGTGTTTTTTCCACACTAATACAAGTGCAAAAGTGGTTTCCTGCACCAACACAAGTGCAAAAGTGGTTTTTCAACACTAACACACGTGTGAAAAGTGTTTTTTCCACACTAACACAAGTGCGAAAAGTGGTTTCCTGCACCAACAAAAGTGCAAAAGTGGTTTTTCAACACTAACACAAGTGCGAAAAGTGGTTTTTCAACACTAACACAAGTGCGAAAAGTGTTTTTTCCACATTAATACAAGTGCAAAAGTGGTTTCCTGCACCAACACAGTGCGAAAAGTGGTTTTTCAACACTAACACAAGTGCGAAAAGTGGTTTTTCAACACTAACACAAGTGCGAAAAGTGTTTTTTCAACACTATCACAAGTGCAAAAAGTGTTTTTTCCACACTAATACAAGTGCAAAAGTGGTTTCCTGCACCAACACAAGTGCAAAAGTGGTTTTTCAACACTAACACAAGTGCAAAAAGTGGTTTTTCAACACTAACACAAGTGCGAAAAGTGTTTTTTTCACACTAATACAAGTGCAAAAGTGGTTTCCTGCACCAACACAAGTGCGAAAAGTGGTTTTTCAACACTAACACAAGTGCGAAATGTGGTTTTTCAACACTAACACAAGTGCGAAAAGTGTTTTTTCCACACTAATACAAGTGCAAAAGTGGTTTCCTGCACCAACACAAGTGCGAAAAGTGGTTTTTCAACACTAACACAAGTGCAAAAAGTGGTTTTTCAACACTAACACAAGTGCGAAAAGTGGTTTTTCAACACTAACACAAGTGCAAAAAGTGGCTTTTCCACACTAATACAAGTGCAAAAGTGGTTTCCTGCACCAACACATGTGCGAAAAGTGGTTTTTCAACACCAACACAAGTGCGAAAAGTGGTTTTTCAACACAATCACAAGTGCAAAAAGTGGTTTTTCCACACTAATACAAGTGCTAAAGTGGTTTCCTGCACCAACACAAGTGCGAAAAGTGGTTTTTCAACACTAACACAAGTGCGAAATGTGGTTTTTCAACACTATCACAAGTGCAAAAAGTGTTTTTTCCACACTAATACAAGTGCAAAAGTGGTTTCCTGCACCAACACAAGTGCGAAAAGTGGTTTTTCAACACTAACACAAGTGCAAAAAGTGGTTTTCAACACTAACACAAGTGCGAAAAGTGGTTTTTCCACACTAATACAAGTGCAAAAGTGGTTTCCTGCACCAACACAAGTGCGAAAAGTGGTTTTTCAACACTAACACAAGTGCGAAAAGTGGTTTTTCAACACTATCACAAGTGCAAAAAGTGGTTTTTCCACACTAATACAAGTGCAAAAGTGGTTTACTGCACCAACACAAGTGCGAAAAGTGGTTTTTGAACACTAACACAAGTGCGAAAAGTGGTTTTTCAACACTAACACAAGTGCAAAGAGTGGTTTTTCAACACTAACACAAGTGCGAAAAGTGGTTTTTCAACACTAACACAAGTGCAAAAAGTGGTTTTTCAACACTAACACAAGTGCAAAAAGTGGTTTTTCCACACTAATACAAGTGCAAAAGTGGTTTCCTGCACCAACACATGTGCGAAAAGTGGTTTTTCAACACCAACACAAGTGCGAAAAGTGGTTTTTCAACACTATCACAAGTGCAAAAAGTGGTTTTTCCACACTAATACAAGTGCAAAAGTGGTTTCCTGCACCAACACAAGTGCGAAAAGTGGTTTTTCAACACTAACACAAGTGCGAAAAGTGGTTTTTCAACACTATCACAAGTGCAAAAAGTGTTTTTTCCACACTAATACAAGTGCAAAAGTGGTTTCCTGCACCAACACAAGTGCGAAAAGTGGTTTTTCAACACTAACACAAGTGCGAAAAGTGGTATTTCAACACTAACACAAGTGCGAAAAGTGGTTTTTCCACACTAATACAAGTGCAAAAGTGGTTTCCTGCACCAACACAAGTGCGAAAAGTGGTTTTTCAACACTAACACAAGTGCGAAAAGTGGTTTTTCAACACTAACACAAGTGCGAAAAGTGGTTTTTCAACACTAACACAAGTGCAAAAAGTGTTTTTTCCACACTAATATAAGTGCAAAAGTGGTTTCCTGCACCAACACAAGTGCGAAAAGTGGTTTTTCAACACGAACACAAGTGCGAAACGTGGTTTTTCAACACTAACACAAGTGCGAAAAGTGTTTTTTCCACATTAATACAAGTGCAAAAGTGGTTTCCTGCACCAACACAAGTGCGAAAAGTGGTTTTTCAACACAAACACAAGTGCGAAAAGTAGTTTTTCAACACTAACACAAGTGCGAAAAGTGGTTTTTCAACACTATCACAAGTGCAAAAAGTGTTTTTTCCACACTAATACAAGTGCAAAAGTGGTTTCCTGCACCAACACAAGTGCAAAAGTGGTTTTTCAACACTAACACAAGTGCGAAAAGTGGTTTTTCAACACTAACACAAGTGCGAAAAGTGTTTTTTCCACACTAATACAAGTGCAAAAGTGGTTTCCTGCACCAACACAAGTGCGAAAAGTGGTTTTTCAACACTAACACAAGTGCGAAATGTGGTTTTTCAACACTAACACAAGTGCGAAAAGTGGTTTTTCAACACTAACACAAGTGCGAAAAGTGTTTTTTCCACACTAATACAAGTGCAAAAGTGGTTTCCTGCACCAACACAAGTGAGAAAAGTGGTTTTTCAACACTAACACAAGTGCGAAATGTGGTTTTTCAACACTAACACAAGTGCGAAAAGTGGTTTTTCAACACTAACACAAGTGCGAAAAGTGTTTTTTCCACACTAACACAAGTGCGAAAAGTGGTTTTTCAACACTAACACAAGTGCGAAAAGTGGTTTTTCAACACTAACACAAGTGCGATAAGTGGTTTTTCAACACTAACACAAGTGCAAAAAGTGGTTTTTCAACACTATCACAAGTGCAAAAAGTGTTTTTTCCACACTAATACAAGTGCAAAAGTGGTTTCCTGCACCAACACAAGTGCGAAAAGTGGTTTTTCAACACTAACACAAGTGCGAAAAGTGGTTTTTCAACACTAACACAAGTGCAAAAAGTGGTTTTTCCACACTAATACAAGTGCAAAAGTGGTTTCCTGCACCAACACAAGTGCGAAAAGTGGTTTTTCAACACTAACACAAGTGCCAAAAGTGGTTTTTCAACACTATCACAAGTGCAAAAAGTGGTTTTTCCACACTAATACAAGTGCAAAAGTGGTTTCCTGCACCAACACAAGTGCAAAAGTGGTTTTTCAACACTAACACAAGTGCGAAAAGTGTTTTTTCCACACTAACACAAGTGCAAAAAGTGGTTTCCTGCACCAACACAAGTGCAAAAGTGGTTTTTCAACACTAACACAAGTGCGAAAAGTGGTTTTTCAACACTAACACAAGTGCGAAAAGTGTTTTTTCCACATTAATACAAGTTCAAAAGTGGTTTCCTGCACCAACACAAGTGCGAAAAGTGGTTTTTCAACACTAACACAAGTGCGAAAAGTGGTTTTTCATCACTAACACAAGTGCGAAAAGTGGTTTTTCAACACTATCACAAGTGCAAAAAGTGTTTTTTCCACACTAATACAAGTGCAAAAGTGGTTTCCTGCACCAACACAAGTGCAAAAGTGGTTTTTCAACACTAACACAAGTGCGAAAAGTGGTTTTTCAACACTAACACAAGTGCGAAAAGTGTTTTTTCCACACTAATACAAGTGCAAAAGTGGTTTTCCTGCACCAACACAAGTGCGAAAAGTGGTTTTTCAACACTAACACAAGTGCGGAATGTGGTTTTTCAACACTAACACAAGTACGAAAAGTGGTTTTTCAACACTAACATAAGTGCGAGAAGTGTTTTTTCCACACTAATACAAGTGCAAAAGTGGTTTCCTGCACCAACACAAGTGTGAAAAGTGGTTTTTCAACACTAACACAAGTGCGAAAAGTGGTTTTTCAACACTAACACAAGTGCGAAAAGTGGTTTTTCAAGACTAACACAAGTGCAAAAAGTGGTTTTTCAACACTATCACAAGTGCCAAAAGTGTTTTTTCCACACTAATACAAGTGCAAAAGTGGTTTCCTGCACCAACACAAGTGCGAAAAGTGGTTTTTCAACACTAACACAAGTGCGAAAAGTGGTTTTTCAACACTAACACAAGTGCGAAAAGTGTTTTTTCCACACTAATACAAGGGCAAAAGTGGTTCGCTGCACCAACACAAGTGCGAAAAGTGGTTTTTCAACACTAACACAAGTGCGAAAAGTGGTTTTTCAACACTAACACAAGTGCAAAAAGTGGTTTTTAAACACTAACACAAGTGTGAAAAGTGGTTTTTCAACACTAACACAAGTGCAAAAAGTGGTTTTTCCACACTAATACAAGTGCAAAAGTGGTTTCCTGCACCAACACATGTGCGAAAAGTGGTTTTTCAACACCAACACAAGTGCGAAAAGTGGTTTTTCAACACTATCACAAGTGCAAAAAGTGGTTTTTCCACACTAATACAAGTGCAAAAGTGGTTTCCTGCACCAACACAAGTGCGAAAAGTGGTTTTTCAACACTAACACAAGTGCGAAAAGTGGTTTTTCAACACTATCACAAGTGCAAAAAGTGTTTTTTCCACACTAATACAAGTGCAAAAGTGGTTTCCTGCACCAACACAAGTGCGAAAAGTGGTTTTTCAACACTAACACAAGTGCGAAAAGTGGTATTTCAACACTAACACAAGTGCGAAAAGTGGTTTTTCCACACTAATACAAGTGCAAAAGTGGTTTCCTGCACCAACACAAGTGCGAAAAGTGGTTTTTCAACACTAACACAAGTGCGAAAAGTGGTTTTTCAACACTATCACAAGTGCAAAAAGTGTTTTTTCCACACTAATACAAGTGCAAAAGTGGTTTCCTGCACCAACACAAGTGCGAAAAGTGGTTTTTCAACACTAACACAAGTGCGAAAAGTGGTTTTTCAACACTATCACAAGTGCAAAAAGTGGTTTTTCCACACTAATCAAAGTGCAAAAGTGGTTTACTGCACCAACACAAGTGCAAAAAGTGGTTTTTCAACACTAACACAAGTGCGAAAAGTGGTTTTTCAACACTAACACAAGTGCAAAAAGTGGTTTTTCAACACTAACACAAGTGCGAAAAGTGGTTTTTCAACACTAACACAAGTGCAAAAAGTGGTTTTTCCACACTAATACAAGTGCAAAAGTGGTTTCCTGCACCAACACATGTGCGAAAAGTGGTTTTTCAACACCAACACAAGTGCGAAAAGTGGTTTTTCAACACTATCACAAGTGCAAAAAGTGGTTTTTCCACACTAATACAAGTGCAAAAGTGGTTTCCTGCACCAACACAAGTGCGAAAAGTGGTTTTTCAACACTAACACAAGTGCGAAAAGTGGTTTTTCAACACTATCACAAGTGCAAAAAGTGGTTTTTCCACACTAATACAAGTGCAAATGTGGTTTCCTGCACCAACACATGTGCGAAAAGTGGTTTTTCAACACTAACACAAGTGCGAAATGTGGTATTTCAACACTAACACAAGTGCGAAAAGTGGTTTTTCCACACTAATACAAGTGAAAAAGTGGTTTCCTGCACCAACACAAGTGCGAAAAGTGGTTTTTCAACACTAACACAAGTGCGAAAAGTGGTTTTTCAACACTAACACAAGTGCGAAAAGTGGTTTTTCAACACTACCACAAGTGCAAAAAGTGGTTTTTCCACACTAATACAAGTGCAAAAGTGGTTTACTGCACCAACACAAGTGCAAAAAGTGGTTTTTCAACACTAACACAAGTGCGAAAAGTGGTTTTTCAACACTAACACAAGTGCAAAAAGTGGTTTTTCCACACTAATACAAGTGCAAAAGTGGTTTACTGTACCAACACAAGTGCAAAAAGTGGTTTTTCAACACTAACACAAGTGCGAAAAGTGGTTTTTCAACACTAACACAAGTGCAAAAAGTGGTTTTTCAACACTAACACAAGTGCAAAAAGTGGTTTCCTGCACCAACACAAGTGCAAAAGTGGTTTTTCAACACTAACACAAGTGTGAAAAGTGTTTTTTCCACACTAACACAAGTGCGAAAAGTGGTTTCCTGCACCAACAAAAGTGCAAAAGTGGTTTTTCAACACTAACACAAGTGCGAAAAGTGGTTTTTCAACACTAACACAAGTGCGAAAAGTGTTTTTTCCACATTAATACAAGTGCAAAAGTGGTTTCCTGCACCAACACAGTGCGAAAAGTGGTTTTTCAACACTAACACAAGTGCGAAAAGTGGTTTTTCAACACTAACACAAGTGCGAAAAGTGTTTTTTCAACACTATCACAAGTGCAAAAAGTGTTTTTTCCACACTAATACAAGTGCAAAAGTGGTTTCCTGCACCAACACAAGTGCGAAAAGTGGTTTTTCAACACTAACACAAGTGCGAAAAGTGGTTTTTCAACACTATCACAAGTGCAAAAAGTGTTTTTTCCACACTAATACAAGTGCAAAAGTGGTTTCCTGCACCAATACAAGTGTGAAAGGTGGTTTTTTAACACTAACAGAAGTGCGAAAAGTGATTTTTCAACACTATCACAAGTGCAAAAAGTGGTTTTTCCACACTAATACAAGTGCAAAAGTGGTTTCCTGCACCAACACAAGTGCAAAAAGTGGTTTTTCCACACTAACACAAGTGCGAAAAGTGGTTTTTCAACACTAACACAAGTGCAAAAAGTGGTTTTTCAACACTAACACAAGTGCGAAAAGTGGTTTTTCAACACTAACACAAGTGCAAAAAGTGGTTTTTCCACACTAATACAAGTGCAAAAGTGGTTTCCTGCACCAACACAAGTGCGAAAAGTGGTTTTTCAACACTAACACAAGTGCGAAACGTGGTTTTTCAACACTAACACAAGTGCGAAAAGTGTTTTTTCCACACTAATACAAGTGCAAAAGTGGTTTCCTGCACCAACACAAGTGCAAAAGTGGTTTTTCAACACTAACACACGTGTGAAAAGTGTTTTTTCCACACTAACACAAGTGCGAAAAGTGGTTTCCTGCACCAACAAAAGTGCAAAAGTGGTTTTTCAACACTAACACAAGTGCGAAAAGTGGTTTTTCAACACTAACACAAGTGCGAAAAGTGTTTTTTCCACATTAATACAAGTGCAAAAGTGGTTTCCTGCACCAACACAGTGCGAAAAGTGGTTTTTCAACACTAACACAAGTGCGAAAAGTGGTTTTTCAACACTAACACAAGTGCGAAAAGTGTTTTTTCAACACTATCACAAGTGCAAAAAGTGTTTTTTCCACACTAATACAAGTGCAAAAGTGGTTTCCTGCACCAACACAAGTGCAAAAGTGGTTTTTCAACACTAACACAAGTGCAAAAAGTGGTTTTTCAACACTAACACAAGTGCGAAAAGTGTTTTTTTCACACTAATACAAGTGCAAAAGTGGTTTCCTGCACCAACACAAGTGCGAAAAGTGGTTTTTCAACACTAACACAAGTGCGAAATGTGGTTTTTCAACACTAACACAAGTGCGAAAAGTGTTTTTTCCACACTAATACAAGTGCAAAAGTGGTTTCCTGCACCAACACAAGTGCGAAAAGTGGTTTTTCAACACTAACACAAGTGCAAAAAGTGGTTTTTCAACACTAACACAAGTGCGAAAAGTGGTTTTTCAACACTAACACAAGTGCAAAAAGTGGCTTTTCCACACTAATACAAGTGCAAAAGTGGTTTCCTGCACCAACACATGTGCGAAAAGTGGTTTTTCAACACCAACACAAGTGCGAAAAGTGGTTTTTCAACACTATCACAAGTGCAAAAAGTGGTTTTTCCACACTAATACAAGTGCTAAAGTGGTTTCCTGCACCAACACAAGTGCGAAAAGTGGTTTTTCAACACTAACACAAGTGCGAAATGTGGTTTTTCAACACTATCACAAGTGCAAAAAGTGTTTTTTCCACACTAATACAAGTGCAAAAGTGGTTTCCTGCACCAACACAAGTGCGAAAAGTGGTTTTTCAACACTAACACAAGTGCAAAAAGTGGTTTTCAACACTAACACAAGTGTGAAAAGTGGTTTTTCCACACTAATACAAGTGCAAAAGTGGTTTCCTGCACCAACACAAGTGCGAAAAGTGGTTTTTCAACACTAACACAAGTGCGAAAAGTGGTTTTTCAACACTATCACAAGTGCAAAAAGTGGTTTTTCCACACTAATACAAGTGCAAAAGTGGTTTACTGCACCAACACAAGTGCGAAAAGTGGTTTTTCAACACTAACACAAGTGCGAAAAGTGGTTTTTCAACACTAACACAAGTGCAAAGAGTGGTTTTTCAACACTAACACAAGTGCGAAAAGTGGTTTTTCAACACTAACACAAGTGCAAAAAGTGGTTTTTCAACACTAACACAAGTGCAAAAAGTGGTTTTTCCACACTAATACAAGTGCAAAAGTGGTTTCCTGCACCAACACATGTGCGAAAAGTGGTTTTTCAACACCAACACAAGTGCGAAAAGTGGTTTTTCAACACTATCACAAGTGCAAAAAGTGGTTTTTCCACACTAATACAAGTGCAAAAGTGGTTTCCTGCACCAACACAAGTGCGAAAAGTGGTTTTTCAACACTAACACAAGTGCGAAAAGTGGTTTTTCAACACTATCACAAGTGCAAAAAGTGTTTTTTCCACACTAATACAAGTGCAAAAGTGGTTTCCTGCACCAACACAAGTGCGAAAAGTGGTTTTTCAACACTAACACAAGTGCGAAAAGTGGTATTTCAACACTAACACAAGTGCGAAAAGTGGTTTTTCCACACTAATACAAGTGCAAAAGTGGTTTCCTGCACCAACACAAGTGCGAAAAGTGGTTTTTCAACACTAACACAAGTGCGAAAAGTGGTTTTTCAACACTAACACAAGTGCGAAAAGTGGTTTTTCAACACTAACACAAGTGCAAAAAGTGTTTTTTCCACACTAATATAAGTGCAAAAGTGGTTTCCTGCACCAACACAAGTGCAAAAAGTGTTATTTTAACACTAACACAAGTGCGAAAAGTGGTTTTTCAACACTAACACAAGTGCAAAAAGTGGTTTTTCAACACTAACACAAGTGCGAAAAGTGGTTTTTCAACACTAACACAAGTGCAAAAAGTGTTTTTTCCACACTAATATAAGTGCAAAAGTGGTTTCCTGCACCAACACAAGTGCGAAAAGTGGTTTTTCAACACGAACACAAGTGCGAAACGTGGTTTTTCAACACTAACACAAGTGCGAAAAGTGTTTTTTCCACATTAATACAAGTGCAAAAGTGGTTTCCTGCACCAACACAAGTGCGAAAAGTGGTTTTTCAACACAAACACAAGTGCGAAAAGTAGTTTTTCAACACTAACACAAGTGCGAAAAGTGGTTTTTCAACACTATCACAAGTGCAAAAAGTGTTTTTTCCACACTAATACAAGTGCAAAAGTGGTTTCCTGCACCAACACAAGTGCAAAAGTGGTTTTTCAACACTAACACAAGTGCGAAAAGTGGTTTTTCAACACTAACACAAGTGCGAAAAGTGTTTTTTCCACACTAATACAAGTGCAAAAGTGGTTTCCTGCACCAACACAAGTGCGAAAAGTGGTTTTTCAACACTAACACAAGTGCGAAATGTGGTTTTTCAACACTAACACAAGTGCGAAAAGTGGTTTTTCAACACTAACACAAGTGCGAAAAGTGTTTTTTCCACACTAATACAAGTGCAAAAGTGGTTTCCTGCACCAACACAAGTGAGAAAAGTGGTTTTTCAACACTAACACAAGTGCGAAATGTGGTTTTTCAACACTAACACAAGTGCGAAAAGTGGTTTTTCAACACTAACACAAGTGCGAAAAGTGTTTTTTCCACACTAACACAAGTGCGAAAAGTGGTTTTTCAACACTAACACAAGTGCGAAAAGTGGTTTTTCAACACTAACACAAGTGCGATAAGTGGTTTTTCAACACTAACACAAGTGCAAAAAGTGGTTTTTCAACACTATCACAAGTGCAAAAAGTGTTTTTTCCACACTAATACAAGTGCAAAAGTGGTTTCCTGCACCAACACAAGTGCGAAAAGTGGTTTTTCAACACTAACACAAGTGCGAAAAGTGGTTTTTCAACACTAACACAAGTGCAAAAAGTGGTTTTTCCACACTAATACAAGTGCAAAAGTGGTTTCCTGCACCAACACAAGTGCGAAAAGTGGTTTTTCAACACTAACACAAGTGCCAAAAGTGGTTTTTCAACACTATCACAAGTGCAAAAAGTGGTTTTTCCACACTAATACAAGTGCAAAAGTGGTTTCCTGCACCAACACAAGTGCAAAAGTGGTTTTTCAACACTAACACAAGTGCGAAAAGTGTTTTTTCCACACTAACACAAGTGCAAAAAGTGGTTTCCTGCACCAACACAAGTGCAAAAGTGGTTTTTCAACACTAACACAAGTGCGAAAAGTGGTTTTTCAACACTAACACAAGTGCGAAAAGTGTTTTTTCCACATTAATACAAGTGCAAAAGTGGTTTCCTGCACCAACACAAGTGCGAAAAGTGGTTTTTCAACACTAACACAAGTGCGAAAAGTGGTTTTTCATCACTAACACAAGTGCGAAAAGTGGTTTTTCAACACTATCACAAGTGCAAAAAGTGTTTTTTCCACACTAATACAAGTGCAAAAGTGGTTTCCTGCACCAACACAAGTGCAAAAGTGGTTTTTCAACACTAACACAAGTGCGAAAAGTGGTTTTTCAACACTAACACAAGTGCGAAAAGTGTTTTTTCCACACTAATACAAGTGCAAAAGTGGTTTTCCTGCACCAACACAAGTGCGAAAAGTGGTTTTTCAACACTAACACAAGTGCGGAATGTGGTTTTTCAACACTAACACAAGTACGAAAAGTGGTTTTTCAACACTAACATAAGTGCGAGAAGTGTTTTTTCCACACTAATACAAGTGCAAAAGTGGTTTCCTGCACCAACACAAGTGTGAAAAGTGGTTTTTCAACACTAACACAAGTGCGAAAAGTGGTTTTTCAACACTAACACAAGTGCGAAAAGTGGTTTTTCAAGACTAACACAAGTGCAAAAAGTGGTTTTTCAACACTATCACAAGTGCCAAAAGTGTTTTTTCCACACTAATACAAGTGCAAAAGTGGTTTCCTGCACCAACACAAGTGCGAAAAGTGGTTTTTCAACACTAACACAAGTGCGAAAAGTGGTTTTTCAACACTAACACAAGTGCGAAAAGTGTTTTTTCCACACTAATACAAGGGCAAAAGTGGTTCGCTGCACCAACACAAGTGCGAAAAGTGGTTTTTCAACACTAACACAAGTGCGAAAAGTGGTTTTTCAACACTAACACAAGTGCAAAAAGTGGTTTTTAAACACTAACACAAGTGTGAAAAGTGGTTTTTCAACACTAACACAAGTGCAAAAAGTGGTTTTTCCACACTAATACAAGTGCAAAAGTGGTTTCCTGCACCAACACATGTGCGAAAAGTGGTTTTTCAACACCAACACAAGTGCGAAAAGTGGTTTTTCAACACTATCACAAGTGCAAAAAGTGGTTTTTCCACACTAATACAAGTGCAAAAGTGGTTTCCTGCACCAACACAAGTGCGAAAAGTGGTTTTTCAACACTAACACAAGTGCGAAAAGTGGTTTTTCAACACTATCACAAGTGCAAAAAGTGTTTTTTCCACACTAATACAAGTGCAAAAGTGGTTTCCTGCACCAACACAAGTGCGAAAAGTGGTTTTTCAACACTAACACAAGTGCGAAAAGTGGTATTTCAACACTAACACAAGTGCGAAAAGTGGTTTTTCCACACTAATACAAGTGCAAAAGTGGTTTCCTGCACCAACACAAGTGCGAAAAGTGGTTTTTCAACACTAACACAAGTGCGAAAAGTGGTTTTTCAACACTATCACAAGTGCAAAAAGTGTTTTTTCCACACTAATACAAGTGCAAAAGTGGTTTCCTGCACCAACACAAGTGCGAAAAGTGGTTTTTCAACACTAACACAAGTGCGAAAAGTGGTTTTTCAACACTATCACAAGTGCAAAAAGTGGTTTTTCCACACTAATCAAAGTGCAAAAGTGGTTTACTGCACCAACACAAGTGCAAAAAGTGGTTTTTCAACACTAACACAAGTGCGAAAAGTGGTTTTTCAACACTAACACAAGTGCAAAAAGTGGTTTTTCAACACTAACACAAGTGCGAAAAGTGGTTTTTCAACACTAACACAAGTGCAAAAAGTGGTTTTTCCACACTAATACAAGTGCAAAAGTGGTTTCCTGCACCAACACATGTGCGAAAAGTGGTTTTTCAACACCAACACAAGTGCGAAAAGTGGTTTTTCAACACTATCACAAGTGCAAAAAGTGGTTTTTCCACACTAATACAAGTGCAAAAGTGGTTTCCTGCACCAACACAAGTGCGAAAAGTGGTTTTTCAACACTAACACAAGTGCGAAAAGTGGTTTTTCAACACTATCACAAGTGCAAAAAGTGGTTTTTCCACACTAATACAAGTGCAAATGTGGTTTCCTGCACCAACACATGTGCGAAAAGTGGTTTTTCAACACTAACACAAGTGCGAAATGTGGTATTTCAACACTAACACAAGTGCGAAAAGTGGTTTTTCCACACTAATACAAGTGAAAAAGTGGTTTCCTGCACCAACACAAGTGCGAAAAGTGGTTTTTCAACACTAACACAAGTGCGAAAAGTGGTTTTTCAACACTAACACAAGTGCGAAAAGTGGTTTTTCAACACTACCACAAGTGCAAAAAGTGGTTTTTCCACACTAATACAAGTGCAAAAGTGGTTTACTGCACCAACACAAGTGCAAAAAGTGGTTTTTCAACACTAACACAAGTGCGAAAAGTGGTTTTTCAACACTAACACAAGTGCAAAAAGTGGTTTTTCCACACTAATACAAGTGCAAAAGTGGTTTACTGTACCAACACAAGTGCAAAAAGTGGTTTTTCAACACTAACACAAGTGCGAAAAGTGGTTTTTCAACACTAACACAAGTGCAAAAAGTGGTTTTTCAACACTAACACAAGTGCAAAAAGTGGTTTCCTGCACCAACACAAGTGCAAAAGTGGTTTTTCAACACTAACACAAGTGTGAAAAGTGTTTTTTCCACACTAACACAAGTGCGAAAAGTGGTTTCCTGCACCAACAAAAGTGCAAAAGTGGTTTTTCAACACTAACACAAGTGCGAAAAGTGGTTTTTCAACACTAACACAAGTGCGAAAAGTGTTTTTTCCACATTAATACAAGTGCAAAAGTGGTTTCCTGCACCAACACAGTGCGAAAAGTGGTTTTTCAACACTAACACAAGTGCGAAAAGTGGTTTTTCAACACTAACACAAGTGCGAAAAGTGTTTTTTCAACACTATCACAAGTGCAAAAAGTGTTTTTTCCACACTAATACAAGTGCAAAAGTGGTTTCCTGCACCAACACAAGTGCGAAAAGTGGTTTTTCAACACTAACACAAGTGCGAAAAGTGGTTTTTCAACACTATCACAAGTGCAAAAAGTGTTTTTTCCACACTAATACAAGTGCAAAAGTGGTTTCCTGCACCAATACAAGTGTGAAAGGTGGTTTTTTAACACTAACAGAAGTGCGAAAAGTGATTTTTCAACACTATCACAAGTGCAAAAAGTGGTTTTTCCACACTAATACAAGTGCAAAAGTGGTTTCCTGCACCAACACAAGTGCAAAAAGTGGTTTTTCCACACTAACACAAGTGCGAAAAGTGGTTTTTCAACACTAACACAAGTGCAAAAAGTGGTTTTTCAACACTAACACAAGTGCGAAAAGTGGTTTTTCAACACTAACACAAGTGCAAAAAGTGGTTTTTCCACACTAATACAAGTGCAAAAGTGGTTTCCTGCACCAACACAAGTGCGAAAAGTGGTTTTTCAACACTAACACAAGTGCGAAACGTGGTTTTTCAACACTAACACAAGTGCGAAAAGTGTTTTTTCCACACTAATACAAGTGCAAAAGTGGTTTCCTGCACCAACACAAGTGCAAAAGTGGTTTTTCAACACTAACACACGTGTGAAAAGTGTTTTTTCCACACTAACACAAGTGCGAAAAGTGGTTTCCTGCACCAACAAAAGTGCAAAAGTGGTTTTTCAACACTAACACAAGTGCGAAAAGTGGTTTTTCAACACTAACACAAGTGCGAAAAGTGTTTTTTCCACATTAATACAAGTGCAAAAGTGGTTTCCTGCACCAACACAGTGCGAAAAGTGGTTTTTCAACACTAACACAAGTGCGAAAAGTGGTTTTTCAACACTAACACAAGTGCGAAAAGTGTTTTTTCAACACTATCACAAGTGCAAAAAGTGTTTTTTCCACACTAATACAAGTGCAAAAGTGGTTTCCTGCACCAACACAAGTGCAAAAGTGGTTTTTCAACACTAACACAAGTGCAAAAAGTGGTTTTTCAACACTAACACAAGTGCGAAAAGTGTTTTTTTCACACTAATACAAGTGCAAAAGTGGTTTCCTGCACCAACACAAGTGCGAAAAGTGGTTTTTCAACACTAACACAAGTGCGAAATGTGGTTTTTCAACACTAACACAAGTGCGAAAAGTGTTTTTTCCACACTAATACAAGTGCAAAAGTGGTTTCCTGCACCAACACAAGTGCGAAAAGTGGTTTTTCAACACTAACACAAGTGCAAAAAGTGGTTTTTCAACACTAACACAAGTGCGAAAAGTGGTTTTTCAACACTAACACAAGTGCAAAAAGTGGCTTTTCCACACTAATACAAGTGCAAAAGTGGTTTCCTGCACCAACACATGTGCGAAAAGTGGTTTTTCAACACCAACACAAGTGCGAAAAGTGGTTTTTCAACACTATCACAAGTGCAAAAAGTGGTTTTTCCACACTAATACAAGTGCTAAAGTGGTTTCCTGCACCAACACAAGTGCGAAAAGTGGTTTTTCAACACTAACACAAGTGCGAAATGTGGTTTTTCAACACTATCACAAGTGCAAAAAGTGTTTTTTCCACACTAATACAAGTGCAAAAGTGGTTTCCTGCACCAACACAAGTGCGAAAAGTGGTTTTTCAACACTAACACAAGTGCAAAAAGTGGTTTTCAACACTAACACAAGTGTGAAAAGTGGTTTTTCCACACTAATACAAGTGCAAAAGTGGTTTCCTGCACCAACACAAGTGCGAAAAGTGGTTTTTCAACACTAACACAAGTGCGAAAAGTGGTTTTTCAACACTATCACAAGTGCAAAAAGTGGTTTTTCCACACTAATACAAGTGCAAAAGTGGTTTACTGCACCAACACAAGTGCGAAAAGTGGTTTTTCAACACTAACACAAGTGCGAAAAGTGGTTTTTCAACACTAACACAAGTGCAAAGAGTGGTTTTTCAACACTAACACAAGTGCGAAAAGTGGTTTTTCAACACTAACACAAGTGCAAAAAGTGGTTTTTCAACACTAACACAAGTGCAAAAAGTGGTTTTTCCACACTAATACAAGTGCAAAAGTGGTTTCCTGCACCAACACATGTGCGAAAAGTGGTTTTTCAACACCAACACAAGTGCGAAAAGTGGTTTTTCAACACTATCACAAGTGCAAAAAGTGGTTTTTCCACACTAATACAAGTGCAAAAGTGGTTTCCTGCACCAACACAAGTGCGAAAAGTGGTTTTTCAACACTAACACAAGTGCGAAAAGTGGTTTTTCAACACTATCACAAGTGCAAAAAGTGTTTTTTCCACACTAATACAAGTGCAAAAGTGGTTTCCTGCACCAACACAAGTGCGAAAAGTGGTTTTTCAACACTAACACAAGTGCGAAAAGTGGTATTTCAACACTAACACAAGTGCGAAAAGTGGTTTTTCCACACTAATACAAGTGCAAAAGTGGTTTCCTGCACCAACACAAGTGCGAAAAGTGGTTTTTCAACACTAACACAAGTGCGAAAAGTGGTTTTTCAACACTAACACAAGTGCGAAAAGTGGTTTTTCAACACTAACACAAGTGCAAAAAGTGTTTTTTCCACACTAATATAAGTGCAAAAGTGGTTTCCTGCACCAACACAAGTGCGAAAAGTGGTTTTTCAACACGAACACAAGTGCGAAACGTGGTTTTTCAACACTAACACAAGTGCGAAAAGTGTTTTTTCCACATTAATACAAGTGCAAAAGTGGTTTCCTGCACCAACACAAGTGCGAAAAGTGGTTTTTCAACACTAACACAAGTGCGAAAAGTAGTTTTTCAACACTAACACAAGTGCGAAAAGTGGTTTTTCAACACTATCACAAGTGCAAAAAGTGTTTTTTCCACACTAATACAAGTGCAAAAGTGGTTTCCTGCACCAACACAAGTGCAAAAGTGTTTTTTCAACACTAACACAAGTGCGAAAAGTGGTTTTTCAACACTAACACAAGTGCGAAAAGTGTTTTTTCCACACTAATACAAGTGCAAAAGTGGTTTCCTGCACCAACATAAGTGCGAAAAGTGGTTTTTCAACACTAACACAAGTGCGAAATGTGGTTTTTCAACACTAACACAAGTGCGAAAAGTGGTTTTTCAACACTAACACAAGTGCGAAAAGTGTTTTTTCCACACTAATACAAGTGCAAAAGTGGTTTCCTGCACCAACACAAGTGCGAAAAGTGGTTTTTCAACACTAACACAAGTGCGAAATGTGGTTTTTCAACACTAACACAAGTGCGAAAAGTGGTTTTTCAACACTAACACAAGTGCGAAAAGTGTTTTTTCCACACTAACACAAGTGCGAAAAGTGGTTTTTCAACACTAACACAAGTGCGAAAAGTGGTTTTTCAACACTAGTACAAGTGCAAAAGTGGTTTCCTGCACCAACACAAGTGCGAAAAGTGGTTTTTCAACACTATCACAAGTGCAAAAAGTGGTTTTTCCACACTAATACAAGTGCAAAAGTGGTTTCCTGCACCAACACAAGTGCAAAAAGTGGTTTTTCAACACTAACACAAGTGCGAAAAGTGGTTTTTCAACACTAACACAAGTGCAAAAAGTGGTTTTTCAACACTAACACAAGTGCGAAAAGTGGTTTTTCAACACTAACACAAGTGCAAAAAGTGGTTTTTCCACACTAATACAAGTGCAAAAGTGGTTTCCTGCACCAACACAAGTGCGAAAAGTGGTTTTTCAACACTAACACAATTGCGAAACGTGGTTTTTCAACACTAACACAAGTGCGAAAAGTGTTTTTTCAACACTAACACAAGTGCAAAAAGTGGTTTTTCAACACTAACACAAGTGCGAAAAGTGGTTTTTCAACACTAACACAAGTGCAAAAAGTGGTTTTTCCACACTAATACAAGTGCAAAAGTGGTTTCCTGCACCAACACAAGTGCGAAAAGTGGTTTTTCAACACTAACACAAGTGCGAAAAGTGGTTTTTCAACACTAACACAAGTGCAAAAAGTGGTTTTTCAACACTAACACAAGTGCGAAAAGTGGTTTTTCAACACTAACAGAAGTGCGAAAAGTGGTTTTTCAACACTATCACAAGTGCAAAAAGTGGTTTTTCCACACTAATACAAGTGCAAAAGTGGTTTCCTGCACCAACACAAGTGCAAAAAGTGGTTTTTCAACACTAACACAAGTGCGAAAAGTGGTATTTCAACACTAACACAAGTGCGAAAAGTGGTTTTTCCACACTAATACAAGTGCAAAAGTGGTTTCCTGCACCAACACAAGTGCGAAAAGTGGTTTTTCAACACTAACACAAGTGCGAAAAGTGGTTTTTCAACACTAACACAAGTGCGAAAAGTGGTTTTTCAACACTAACACAAGTGCAAAAAGTGTTTTTTCCACACTAATATAAGTGCAAAAGTGGTTTCCTGCACCAACACAAGTGCGAAAAGTGGTTTTTCAACACGAACACAAGTGCGAAACGTGGTTTTTCAACACTAACACAAGTGCGAAAAGTGTTTTTTCCACATTAATACAAGTGCAAAAGTGGTTTCCTGCACCAACACAAGTGCGAAAAGTGGTTTTTCAACACTAACACAAGTGCGAAAAGTAGTTTTTCAACACTAACACAAGTGCGAAAAGTGGTTTTTCAACACTATCACAAGTGCAAAAAGTGTTTTTTCCACACTAATACAAGTGCAAAAGTGGTTTCCTGCACCAACACAAGTGCAAAAGTGGTTTTTCAACACTAACACAAGTGCGAAAAGTGGTTTTTCAACACTAACACAAGTGCGAAAAGTGTTTTTTCCACACTAATACAAGTGCAAAAGTGGTTTCCTGCACCAACACAAGTGCGAAAAGTGGTTTTTCAACACTAACACAAGTGCGAAATGTGGTTTTTCAACACTAACACAAGTGCGAAAAGTGGTTTTTCAACACTAACACAAGTGCGAAAAGTGTTTTTTCCACACTAATACAAGTGCAAAAGTGGTTTCCTGCACCAACACAAGTGCGAAAAGTGGTTTTTCAACACTAACACAAGTGCGAAATGTGGTTTTTCAACACTAACACAAGTGCGAAAAGTGGTTTTTCAACACTAACACAAGTGCGAAAAGTGTTTTTTCCACACTAACACAAGTGCGAAAAGTGGTTTTTCAACACTAACACAAGTGCGAAAAGTGGTTTTTCAACACTAGTACAAGTGCAAAAGTGGTTTCCTGCACCAACGCAAGTGCGAAAAGTGGTTTTTCAACACTATCACAAGTGCAAAAAGTGGTTTTTCCACACTAATACAAGTGCAAAAGTGGTTTCCTGCACCAACACAAGTGCAAAAAGTGGTTTTTCAACACTAACACAAGTGCGAAAAGTGGTTTTTCAACACTAACACAAGTGCAAAAAGTGGTTTTTCAACACTAACACAAGTGCGAAAAGTGGTTTTTCAACACTAACACAAGTGCAAAAAGTGGTTTTTCCACACTAATACAAGTGCAAAAGTGGTTTCCTGCACCAACACAAGTGCGAAAAGTGGTTTTTCAACACTAACACAAGTGCGAAACGTGGTTTTTCAACACTAACACAAGTGCGAAAAGTGTTTTTTCAACACTAACACAAGTGCAAAAAGTGGTTTTTCAACACTAACACAAGTGCGAAAAGTGGTTTTTCAACACTAACACAAGTGCAAAAAGTGGTTTTGCCACACTAATACAAGTGCAAAAGTGGTTTCCTGCACCAACACAAGTGCGAAAAGTGGTTTTTCAACACTAACACAAGTGCGAAAAGTGGTTTTTCAACACTAACACAAGTGCAAAAAGTGGTTTTTCAACACTAACACAAGTGCGAAAAGTGGTTTTTCAACACTAACAGAAGTGCGAAAAGTGGTTTTTCAACACTATCACAAGTGCAAAAAGTGGTTTTTCCACACTAATACAAGTGCAAAAGTGGTTTCCTGCACCAACACAAGTGCAAAAAGTGGTTTTTCAACACTAACACAAGTGCGAAAAGTGGTTTTTCAACACTAACACAAGTGCAAAAAGTGGTTTTTCAACACTAACACAAGTGCGAAAAGTGGTTTTTCAACACTAACACAAGTGCAAAAAGTGGTTTTTCCACACTAATACAAGTGCAAAAGTGGTTTCCTGCACCAACACAAGTGCGAAAAGTGGTTTTTCAACACTAACACAAGTGCGAAACGTGGTTTTTCAACACTAACACAAGTGCGAAAAGTGTTTTTTCCACACTAATACAAGTGCAAAAGTGGTTTCCTGCACCAACACAAGTGCAAAAGTGGTTTTTCAACACTAACACAAGTGTGAAAAGTGTTTTTTCCACACTAACACAAGTGCGAAAAGTGGTTTCCTGCACCAACAAAAGTGCAAAAGTGGTGTTTCAACACTAACACAAGTGCGAAAAGTGGTTTTTCAACACTAACACAAGTGCGAAAAGTGTTTTTTCCACATTAATACAAGTGCAAAAGTGGTTTCCTGCACCAACACAGTGCGAAAAGTGGTTTTTCAACACTAACACAAGTGCGAAAAGTGGTTTTTCAACACTAACACAAGTGCGAAAAGTGTTTTTTCAACACTATCACAAGTGCAAAAAGTGTTTTTTCCACACTAATACAAGTGCAAAAGTGGTTTCCTGCACCAACACAAGTGCGAAAAGTGGTTTTTCAACACTAACACAAGTGCGAAAAGTGGTTTTTCAACACTATCACAAGTGCAAAAAGTGTTTTTTCCACACTAATACAAGTGCAAAAGTGGTTTCCTGCACCAATACAAGTGTGAAAGGTGGTTTTTTAACACTAACAGAAGTGCGAAAAGTGATTTTTCAACACTATCACAAGTGCAAAAAGTGGTTTTTCCACACTAATACAAGTGCAAAAGTGGTTTCCTGCACCAACACAAGTGCAAAAAGTGGTTTTTCAACACTAACACAAGTGCGAAAAGTGGTTTTTCAACACTAACACAAGTGCAAAAAGTGGTTTTTCAACACTAACACAAGTGCGAAAAGTGGTTTTTCAACACTAACACAAGTGCAAAAAGTGGTTTTTCCACACTAATACAAGTGCAAAAGTGGTTTCCTGCACCAACACAAGTGCGAAAAGTGGTTTTTCAACACTAACACAAGTGCGAAACGTGGTTTTTCAACACTAACACAAGTGCGAAAAGTGTTTTTTCCACACTAATACAAGTGCAAAAGTGGTTTCCTGCACCAACACAAGTGCAAAAGTGGTTTTTCAACACTAACACACGTGTGAAAAGTGTTTTTTCCACACTAACACAAGTGCGAAAAGTGGTTTCCTGCACCAACAAAAGTGCAAAAGTGGTTTTTCAACACTAACACAAGTGCGAAAAGTGGTTTTTCAACACTAACACAAGTGCGAAAAGTGTTTTTTCCACATTAATACAAGTGCAAAAGTGGTTTCCTGCACCAACACAGTGCGAAAAGTGGTTTTTCAACACTAACACAAGTGCGAAAAGTGGTTTTTCAACACTAACACAAGTGCGAAAAGTGTTTTTTCAACAATATCACAAGTGCAAAAAGTGTTTTTTCCACACTAATACAAGTGCAAAAGTGGTTTCCTGCACCAACACAAGTGCAAAAGTGGTTTTTCAACACTAACACAAGTGCAAAAAGTGGTTTTTCAACACTAACACAAGTGCGAAAAGTGTTTTTTTCACACTAATACAAGTGCAAAAGTGGTTTCCTGCACCAACACAAGTGCGAAAAGTGGTTTTTCAACACTAACACAAGTGCGAAATGTGGTTTTTCAACACTAACACAAGTGCGAAAAGTGTTTTTTCCACACTAATACAAGTGCAAAAGTGGTTTCCTGCACCAACACAAGTGCGAAAAGTGGTTTTTCAACACTAACACAAGTGCAAAAAGTGGTTTTTCAACACTAACACAAGTGCGAAAAGTGGTTTTTCAACACTAACACAAGTGCAAAAAGTGGCTTTTCCACACTAATACAAGTGCAAAAGTGGTTTCCTGCACCAACACATGTGCGAAAAGTGGTTTTTCAACACCAACACAAGTGCGAAAAGTGGTTTTTCAACACTATCACAAGTGCAAAAAGTGGTTTTTCCACACTAATACAAGTGCTAAAGTGGTTTCCTGCACCAACACAAGTGCGAAAAGTGGTTTTTCAACACTAACACAAGTGCGAAATGTGGTTTTTCAACACTATCACAAGTGCAAAAAGTGTTTTTTCCACACTAATACAAGTGCAAAAGTGGTTTCCTGCACCAACACAAGTGCGAAAAGTGGTTTTTCAACACTAACACAAGTGCAAAAAGTGGTTTTCAACACTAACACAAGTGCGAAAAGTGGTTTTTCCACACTAATACAAGTGCAAAAGTGGTTTCCTGCACCAACACAAGTGCGAAAAGTGGTTTTTCAACACTAACACAAGTGCGAAAAGTGGTTTTTCAACACTATCACAAGTGCAAAAAGTGGTTTTTCCACACTAATACAAGTGCAAAAGTGGTTTACTGCACCAACACAAGTGCGAAAAGTGGTTTTTCAACACTAACACAAGTGCGAAAAGTGGTTTTTCAACACTAACACAAGTGCAAAGGGTGGTTTTTCAGCACTAACACAAGTGCGAAAAGTGGTTTTTCAACACTAACACAAGTGCAAAAAGTGGTTTTTCAACACTAACACAAGTGCAAAAAGTGGTTTTTCCACACTAATACAAGTGCAAAAGTGGTTTCCTGCACCAACACATGTGCGAAAAGTGGTTTTTCAACACCAACACAAGTGCGAAAAGTGGTTTTTCAACACTATCACAAGTGCAAAAAGTGGTTTTTCCACACTAATACAAGTGCAAAAGTGGTTTCCTGCACCAACACAAGTGCGAAAAGTGGTTTTTCAACACTAACACAAGTGCGAAAAGTGGTTTTTCAACACTATCACAAGTGCAAAAAGTGTTTTTTCCACACTAATACAAGTGCAAAAGTGGTTTCCTGCACCAACACAAGTGCGAAAAGTGGTTTTTCAACACTAACACAAGTGCGAAAAGTGGTATTTCAACACTAACACAAGTGCGAAAAGTGGTTTTTCCACACTAATACAAGTGCAAAAGTGGTTTCCTGCACCAACACAAGTGCGAAAAGTGGTTTTTCAACACTAACACAAGTGCGAAAAGTGGTTTTTCAACACTAACACAAGTGCGAAAAGTGGTTTTTCAACACTAACACAAGTGCAAAAAGTGTTTTTTCCACACTAATATAAGTGCAAAAGTGGTTTCCTGCACCAACACAAGTGCGAAAAGTGGTTTTTCAACACGAACACAAGTGCGAAACGTGGTTTTTCAACACTAACACAAGTGCGAAAAGTGTTTTTTCCACATTAATACAAGTGCAAAAGTGGTTTCCTGCACCAACACAAGTGCGAAAAGTGGTTTTTCAACACTAACACAAGTGCGAAAAGTAGTTTTTCAACACTAACACAAGTGCGAAAAGTGGTTTTTCAACACTATCACAAGTGCAAAAAGTGTTTTTTCCACACTAATACAAGTGCAAAAGTGGTTTCCTGCACCAACACAAGTGCAAAAGTGGTTTTTCAACACTAACACAAGTGCGAAAAGTGGTTTTTCAACACTAACACAAGTGCGAAAAGTGTTTTTTCCACACTAATACAAGTGCAAAAGTGGTTTCCTGCACCAACACAAGTGCGAAAAGTGGTTTTTCAACACTAACACAAGTGCGAAATGTGGTTTTTCAACACTAACACAAGTGCGAAGAGTGGTTTTTCAACACTAACACAAGTGCGAAAAGTGTTTTTTCCACACTAATACAAGTGCAAAAGTGGTTTCCTGCACCAACACAAGTGCGAAAAGTGGTTTTTCAACACTAACACAAGTGCGAAATGTGGTTTTTCAACACTAACACAAGTGCGAAAAGTGGTTTTTCAACACTAACACAAGTGCGAAAAGTGTTTTTTCCACACTAACACAAGTGCGAAAAGTGGTTTTTCAACACTAACACAAGTGCGAAAAGTGGTTTTTCAACGATAACACAAGTGCGAAAAGTGGTTTTTCAACACTAACACAAGTGCAAAAAGTGGTTTTTCAACACTATCACAAGTGCAAAAAGTGTTTTTTCCACACTAATACAAGTGCAAAAGTGGTTTCCTGCACCAACACAAGTGCGAAAAGTGGTTTTTCAACACTAACACAAGTGCGAAAAGTGGTTTTTCAACACTAACACAAGTGCAAAAAGTGGTTTTTCCACACTAATACAAGTGCAAAAGTGGTTTCCTGCACCAACACAAGTGCGAAAAGTGGTTTTTCAACACTAACACAAGTGCCAAAAGTGGTTTTTCAACACTATCACAAGTGCAAAAAGTGGTTTTTCCACACTAATACAAGTGCAAAAGTGGTTTCCTGCACCAACACAAGTGCAAAAGTGGTTTTTCAACACTAACACAAGTGCGAAAAGTGTTTTTTCCACACTAACACAAGTGCAAAAAGTGGTTTCCTGCACCAACACAAGTGCAAAAGTGGTTTTTCAACACTAACACAAGTGCGAAAAGTGGTTTTTCAACACTAACACAAGTGCGAAAAGTGTTTTTTCCACATTAATACAAGTGCAAAAGTGGTTTCCTGCACCAACACAAGTGCGAAAAGTGGTTTTTCAACACTAACACAAGTGCGAAAAGTGGTTTTTCAACACTAACACAAGTGCGAAAAGTGGTTTTTCAACACTATCACAAGTGCAAAAAGTGGCTTTTCCACACTAATACAAGTGCAAAAGTGGTTTCCTGCACCAACACATGTGCGAAAAGTGGTTTTTCAACACCAACACAAGTGCGAAAAGTGGTTTTTCAACACTATCACAAGTGCAAAAAGTGGTTTTTCCACACTAATACAAGTGCTAAAGTGGTTTCCTGCACCAACACAAGTGCGAAAAGTGGTTTTTCAACACTAACACAAGTGCGAAATGTGGTTTTTCAACACTATCACAAGTGCAATAAGTGTTTTTTCCACACTAATACAAGTGCAAAAGTGGTTTCCTGCACCAACACAAGTGCGAAAAGTGGTTTTTCAACACTAACACAAGTGCGAAATGTGGTTTTTCAACACTAACACAAGTGCGAAGAGTGGTTTTTCAACACTAACACAAGTGCGAAAAGTGTTTTTTCCACACTAATACAAGTGCAAAAGTGGTTTCCTGCACCAACACAAGTGCGAAAAGTGGTTTTTCAACACTAACACAAGTGCGAAATGTGGTTTTTCAACACTAACACAAGTGCGAAAAGTGGTTTTTCAACACTAACACAAGTGCGAAAAGTGTTTTTTCCACACTAACACAAGTGCGAAAAGTGGTTTTTCAACACTAACACAAGTGCGAAAAGTGGTTTTTCAACACTAACACAAGTGCGAAAAGTGGTTTTTCAACACTAACACAAGTGCAAAAAGTGGTTTTTCAACACTATCACAAGTGCAAAAAGTGTTTTTTCCACACTAATACAAGTGCAAAAGTGGTTTCCTGCACCAACACAAGTGCGAAAAGTGGTTTTTCAACACTAACACAAGTGCGAAAAGTGGTTTTTCAACACTAACACAAGTGCAAAAAGTGGTTTTTCCACACTAATACAAGTGCAAAAGTGGTTTCCTGCACCAACACAAGTGCGAAAAGTGGTTTTTCAACACTAACACAAGTGCCAAAAGTGGTTTTTCAACACTATCACAAGTGCAAAAAGTGGTTTTTCCACACTAATACAAGTGCAAAAGTGGTTTCCTGCACCAACACAAGTGCAAAAGTGGTTTTTCAACACTAACACAAGTGCGAAAAGTGTTTTTTCCACACTAACACAAGTGCAAAAAGTGGTTTCCTGCACCAACACAAGTGCAAAAGTGGTTTTTCAACACTAACACAAGTGCGAAAAGTGGTTTTTCAACACTAACACAAGTGCGAAAAGTGTTTTTTCCACATTAATACAAGTGCAAAAGTGGTTTCCTGCACCAACACAAGTGCGAAAAGTGGTTTTTCAACACTAACACAAGTGCGAAAAGTGGTTTTTCAACACTAACACAAGTGCGAAAAGTGGTTTTTCAACACTATCACAAGTGCAAAAAGTGGCTTTTCCACACTAATACAAGTGCAAAAGTGGTTTCCTGCACCAACACATGTGCGAAAAGTGGTTTTTCAACACCAACACAAGTGCGAAAAGTGGTTTTTCAACACTATCACAAGTGCAAAAAGTGGTTTTTCCACACTAATACAAGTGCTAAAGTGGTTTCCTGCACCAACACAAGTGCGAAAAGTGGTTTTTCAACACTAACACAAGTGCGAAATGTGGTTTTTCAACACTATCACAAGTGCAATAAGTGTTTTTTCCACACTAATACAAGTGCAAAAGTGGTTTCCTGCACCAACACAAGTGCGAAAAGTGGTTTTTCAACACTAACACAAGTGCAAAAAGTGGTTTTCAACACTAACACAAGTGCGAAAAGTGGTTTTTCCACACTAATACAAGTGCAAAAGTGGTTTCCTGCACCAACACAAGTGCGAAAAGTGGTTTTTCAACACTAACACAAGTGCGAAAAGTGGTTTTTCAACACTATCACAAGTGCAAAAAGTGGTTTTTCCACACTAATACAAGTGCAAAAGTGGTTTACTGCACCAACACAAGTGCGAAAAGTGGTTTTTCAACACTAACACAAGTGCGAAAAGTGGTTTTTCAACACTAACACAAGTGCAAAGGGTGGTTTTTCAGCACTAACACAAGTGCGAAAAGTGGTTTTTCAACACTAACACAAGTGCAAAAAGTGGTTTTTCAACACTAACACAAGTGCAAAAAGTGGTTTTTCCACACTAATACAAGTGCAAAAGTGGTTTCCTGCACCAACACATGTGCGAAAAGTGGTTTTTCAACACCAACACAAGTGCGAAAAGTGGTTTTTCAACACTATCACAAGTGCAAAAAGTGGTTTTTCCACACTAATACAAGTGCAAAAGTGGTTTCCTGCACCAACACAAGTGCGAAAAGTGGTTTTTCAACACTAACACAAGTGCGAAAAGTGGTTTTTCAACACTATCACAAGTGCAAAAAGTGTTTTTTCCACACTAATACAAGTGCAAAAGTGGTTTCCTGCACCAACACAAGTGCGAAAAGTGGTTTTTCAACACTAACACAAGTGCGAAAAGTGGTATTTCAACACTAACACAAGTGCGAAAAGTGGTTTTTCCACACTAATACAAGTGCAAAAGTGGTTTCCTGCACCAACACAAGTGCGAAAAGTGGTTTTTCAACACTAACACAAGTGCGAAAAGTGGTTTTTCAACACTAACACAAGTGCGAAAAGTGGTTTTTCAACACTAACACAAGTGCAAAAAGTGTTTTTTCCACACTAATATAAGTGCAAAAGTGGTTTCCTGCACCAACACAAGTGCGAAAAGTGGTTTTTCAACACGAACACAAGTGCGAAACGTGGTTTTTCAACACTAACACAAGTGCGAAAAGTGTTTTTTCCACATTAATACAAGTGCAAAAGTGGTTTCCTGCACCAACACAAGTGCGAAAAGTGGTTTTTCAACACTAACACAAGTGCGAAAAGTAGTTTTTCAACACTAACACAAGTGCGAAAAGTGGTTTTTCAACACTATCACAAGTGCAAAAAGTGTTTTTTCCACACTAATACAAGTGCAAAAGTGGTTTCCTGCACCAACACAAGTGCAAAAGTGGTTTTTCAACACTAACACAAGTGCGAAAAGTGGTTTTTCAACACTAACACAAGTGCGAAAAGTGTTTTTTCCACACTAATACAAGTGCAAAAGTGGTTTCCTGCACCAACACAAGTGCGAAAAGTGGTTTTTCAACACTAACACAAGTGCGAAATGTGGTTTTTCAACACTAACACAAGTGCGAAGAGTGGTTTTTCAACACTAACACAAGTGCGAAAAGTGTTTTTTCCACACTAATACAAGTGCAAAAGTGGTTTCCTGCACCAACACAAGTGCGAAAAGTGGTTTTTCAACACTAACACAAGTGCGAAATGTGGTTTTTCAACACTAACACAAGTGCGAAAAGTGGTTTTTCAACACTAACACAAGTGCGAAAAGTGTTTTTTCCACACTAACACAAGTGCGAAAAGTGGTTTTTCAACACTAACACAAGTGCGAAAAGTGGTTTTTCAACACTAACACAAGTGCGAAAAGTGGTTTTTCAACACTAACACAAGTGCAAAAAGTGGTTTTTCAACACTATCACAAGTGCAAAAAGTGTTTTTTCCACACTAATACAAGTGCAAAAGTGGTTTCCTGCACCAACACAAGTGCGAAAAGTGGTTTTTCAACACTAACACAAGTGCGAAAAGTGGTTTTTCAACACTAACACAAGTGCAAAAAGTGGTTTTTCCACACTAATACAAGTGCAAAAGTGGTTTCCTGCACCAACACAAGTGCGAAAAGTGGTTTTTCAACACTAACACAAGTGCCAAAAGTGGTTTTTCAACACTATCACAAGTGCAAAAAGTGGTTTTTCCACACTAATACAAGTGCAAAAGTGGTTTCCTGCACCAACACAAGTGCAAAAGTGGTTTTTCAACACTAACACAAGTGCGAAAAGTGTTTTTTCCACACTAACACAAGTGCAAAAAGTGGTTTCCTGCACCAACACAAGTGCAAAAGTGGTTTTTCAACACTAACACAAGTGCGAAAAGTGGTTTTTCAACACTAACACAAGTGCGAAAAGTGTTTTTTCCACATTAATACAAGTGCAAAAGTGGTTTCCTGCACCAACACAAGTGCGAAAAGTGGTTTTTCAACACTAACACAAGTGCGAAAAGTGGTTTTTCAACACTAACACAAGTGCGAAAAGTGGTTTTTCAACACTATCACAAGTGCAAAAAGTGTTTTTTCCACACTAATACAAGTGCAAAAGTGGTTTCCTGCACCAACACAAGTGCAAAAGTGGTTTTTCAACACTAACACAAGTGCGAAAAGTGGTTTTTCAACACTAACACAAGTGCGAAAAGTGTTTTTTCCACACTAATACAAGTGCAAAAGTGGTTTTCCTGCACCAACACAAGTGCGAAAAGTGGTTTTTCAACACTAACACAAGTGCGGAATGTGGTTTTTCAACACTAACACAAGTACGAAAAGTGGTTTTTCAACACTAACATAAGTGCGAGAAGTGTTTTTTCCACACTAATACAAGTGCAAAAGTGGTTTCCTGCACCAACACAAGTGTGAAAAGTGGTTTTTCAACACTAACACAAGTGCGAAAAGTGGTTTTTCAACACTAACACAAGTGCGAAAAGTGGTTTTTCAAGACTAACACAAGTGCAAAAAGTGGTTTTTCAACACTATCACAAGTGCCAAAAGTGTTTTTTCCACACTAATACAAGTGCAAAAGTGGTTTCCTGCACCAACACAAGTGCGAAAAGTGGTTTTTCAACACTAACACAAGTGCGAAAAGTGGTTTTTCAACACTATCACAAGTGCAAAAAGTGGTTTTTCCACACTAATACAAGTGCAAAAGTGGTTTCCTGCACCAACACAAGTGCAAAAAGTGGTTTTTCCACACTAATACAAGTGCAAAAGTGGTTTACTGCACCAACACAAGTGCAAAAAGTGGTTTTTCAACACTAACACAAGTGCGAAAAGTGGTTTTTCAACACTAACACAAGTGCAAAAAGTTGTTTTTCAACACTAACACAAGTGCGAAAAGTGGTTTTTCAACACTAACACAAGTGCAAAAAGTGGTTTTTCCGCACTAATACAAGTGCAAAAGTGGTTTCCTGCACCAACACATGTGCGAAAAGTGGTTTTTCAACACCAACACAAGTGCGAAAAGTGGTTTTTCAACACTATCACAAGTGCAAAAAGTGGTTTTTCCACACTAATACAAGTGCAAAAGTGGTTTCCTGCACCAACACAAGTGCGAAAAGTGGTTTTTCAACACTAACACAAGTGCGAAAAGTGGTTTTTCAACACTATCACAAGTGCAAAAAGTGGTTTTTCCACACTAATACAAGTGCAAATGTGGTTTCCTGCACCAACACATGTGCGAAAAGTGGTTTTTCAACACTAACACAAGTGCGAAATGTGGTATTTCAACACTAACACAAGTGCGAAAAGTGGTTTTTCCACACTAATACAAGTGAAAAAGTGGTTTCCTGCACCAACACAAGTGCGAAAAGTGGTTTTTCAACACTAACACAAGTGCGAAAAGTGGTTTTTCAACACTAACACAAGTGCGAAAAGTGGTTTTTCAACACTACCACAAGTGCAAAAAGTGGTTTTTCCACAATAATACAAGTGCAAAAGTGGTTTACTGCACCAACACAAGTGCAAAAAGTGGTTTTTCAACACTAACACAAGTGCGAAAAGTGGTTTTTCAACACTAACACAAGTGCAAAAAGTGGTTTTTCCACACTAATACAAGTGCAAAAGTGGTTTACTGTACCAACACAAGTGCAAAAAGTGGTTTTTCAACACTAACACAAGTGCGAAAAGTGGTTTTTCAACACTAACACAAGTGCAAAAAGTGGTTTTTCAACACTAACACAAGTGCGAAAAGTGGTTTTTCAACACTAACACAAGTGCAAAAAGTGGTTTTTCCACACTAATACAAGTGCAAAAGTGGTTTCCTGCACCAACACATGTGCGAAAAGTGGTTTTTCAACACCAACACAAGTGCGACAAAGTGGTTTTTCAACACTATCACAAGTGCAAAAAGTGGTTTTTCCACACTAATACAAGTGCAAAAGTGGTTTCCTGCACCAACACAAGTGCGAAAAGTGGTTTTTCAACACTAACACAAGTGCGAAAAGTGGTTTTTCAACACTATCACAAGTGCAAAAAGTGGTTTTTCCACACTAATACAAGTGCAAATGTGGTTTCCTGCACCAACACATGTGCGAAAAGTGGTTTTTCAACACTAACACAAGTGCGAAATGTGGTATTTCAACACTAACACAAGTGCGAAAAGTGGTTTTTCCACACGAATACAAGTGAAAAAGTGGTTTCCTGCACCAACACAAGTGCGAAAAGTGGTTTTTCAACACTAACACAAGTGCGAAAAGTGGTTTTTCAACACTAACACAAGTGCGAAAAGTGGTTTTTCAACACTACCACAAGTGCAAAAAGTGTTTTTTCCACACTAATATAAGTGCAAAAGTGGTTTCCTGCACCAACACAAGTGCGAAAAGTGGTTTTTCAACACTAACACAAGTGCGAAAAGTGTTTTTTCCACACTAATACAAGTGCAAAAGTGGTTTCCTGCACCAACACAAGTGCAAAAGTGGTTTTTCAACACTAACGCAAGTGCGAAAAGTGTTTTTTCCACACTAACACAAGTGCGAAAAGTGGTTTCCTGCACCAACACAAGTGCAAAAGTGGTTTTTCAACACTAACACAAGTGCGAAAAGTGGTTTTTCAACACTAACACAAGTGCGAAAAGTGTTTTTTCCACATTAATACAAGTGCAAAAGTGGTTTCCTAAACCAACACAAGTGCGAAAAGTGGTTTTTCAACACTAACACAAGTGCGAAAAGTGGTTTTTCAACACTAACACAAGTGCGAAAAGTGGTTTTTCAACACTATCACAAGTGCAAAAAGTGTTTTTTCCACACTAATACAAGTGCAAAAGTGGTTTCCTGCACCAACACAAGTGCAAAATTGGTTTTTCAACACTAACACAAGTGCGAAAAGTGGTTTTTCAACACTAACACAAGTGCGAAAAGTGTTTTTTCCACATTAATACAAGTGCAAAAGTGGTTTCCTGCACCAACACAAGTGTGAAAAGTGGTTTTTCAACACTAACACAAGTGCGAAAAGTGGTTTTTCAACACTAACACAAGTGCGAAAAGTGGTTTTTCAAGACTAACACAAGTGCAAAAAGTGGTTTTTCAACACTATCACAAGTGCAAAAAGTGTTTTTTCCACACTAATACAAGTGCAAAAGTGGTTTCCTGCACCAACACAGGTGCGAAAAGTGATTTTTCAATACTAACACAAGTGCGAAAAGTGGTTTTTCAACACTAACACAAGTGCGAAAAGTGTTTTTTCCACACTAATACAAGTGCAAAAGTGGTTTCCTGCACCAACACAAGTGCGAAAAGTGGTTTTTCAACACTAACACAAGTGCGAAAAGTGGTTTTTCAACACTAACACAAGTGCAAAAAGTGGTTTTTCAACACTAACACAAGTGCGAAAAGTGGTTTTTCAACACTAACACAAGTGCAAAAAGTGGTTTTTCCACACTAATACAAGTGCAAAAGTGGTTTCCTGCACCAACACATGTGCGAAAAGTGGTTTTTCAACACCAACACAAGTGCGAAAAGTGGTTTTTCAACACTATCACAAGTGCAAAAAGTGGTTTTTCCACACTAATACAAGTGCAAAAGTGGTTTCCTGCACCAACACAAGTGCGAAAAGTGGTTTTTCAACACTAACACAAGTGCGAAAAGTGTTTTTTCCACACTAATACAAGTGCAAAAGTGGTTTCCTGCACCAACACAAGTGCAAAAGTGGTTTTTAAACACTAACACAAGTGCGAAAAGTGTTTTTTCCACACTAATACAAGTGCAAAATTGGTTTCCTGCACCAACACAAGTGCAAAAGTGGTTTTTCAACACTAACACAAGTGCGAAAAGTGTTTTTTCCACATTAATACAAGTGCAAAAGTGGTTTCCTGCACCAACACAAGTGCGAAAAGTGGTTTTTCAACACTAACACAAGTGCGAAAAGTGGTTTTTCAACACTAACACAAGTGCGAAAAGTGGTTTTTCAACACTATCACAAGTGCAAAAAGTGTTTTTTCCACACTAATACAAGTGCAAAAGTGGTTTCCTGCACCAACACAAGTGCAAAAGTGGTTTTTCAACACTAACACAAGTGCGAAAAGTGGTTTTTCAACACTAACACAAGTGCGAAAAGTGTTTTTTCCACACTAATACAAGTGCAAAAGTGGTTTTCCTGCACCAACACAAGTGCGAAAAGTGGTTTTTCAACACTAACACAAGTGCGGAATGTGGTTTTTCAACACTAACACAAGTGCGGAAAGTGGTTTTTCAACACTAACACAAGTGCAAAAAGTGGTTTTTCAACACTATCACAAGTGCAAAAAGTGTTTTTTCCACACTAATACAAGTGCAAAAGTGGTTTCCTGCACCAACACAAGTGCGAAAAGTGGTTTTTCAACACTAACACAAGTGCGAAAGTGGTTTTTCAACACTAACACAAGTGCAAAAAGTCGTTTTTCCACACTAATACAAGTGCAAAAGTGGTTTCCTGCACCAACACAAGTGCGAAAAGTGGTTTTTCAACACTAACACAAGTGCGAAAAGTGGTTTTTCAACACTATCACAAGTGCAAAAAGTGTTTTTTCCACACTAATACAAGTGCAAAAGTGGTTTCCTGCACCAATACAAGTGTGAAAGGTGGTTTTTCAACACTAACAGAAGTGCGAAAAGTGATTTTTCAACACTATCACAAGTGCAAAAAGTGGTTTTTTCCACACTAATACAAGTGCAAAAGTGGTTTCCTGCACCAACACAAGTGCAAAAAGTGGTTTTTCAACACTAACACAAGTGCGAAAAGTGGTTTTTCAACACTAACACAAGTGCAAAAAGTGGTTTTTCAACACTAACACAAGTGCGAAAAGTGGTTTTTCAACACTAACACAAGTGCAAAAAGTGGTTTTTCCACACTAATACAAGTGCAAAAGTGGTTTCCTGCACCAACACAAGTGCGAAAAGTGGTTTTTCAACACTAACACAAGTGCGAAACGTGGTTTTTCAACACTAACACAAGTGCGAAAAGTGTTTTTTCCACACTAATACAAGTGCAAAAGTGGTTTCCTGCACCAACACAAGTGCAAAAGTGGTTTTTCAACACTAACACAAGTGTGAAAAGTGTTTTTCCACACTAACACAAGTGCGAAAAGTGGTTTCCTGCACCAACAAAAGTGCAAAAGTGGTTTTTCAACACTAACACAAGTGCGAAAAGTGGTTTTTCAACACTAACACAAGTGCGAAAAGTGTTTTTTCCACATTAATACAAGTGCAAAAGTGGTTTCCTGCACCAACACAGTGCGAAAAGTGGTTTTTCAACACTAACACAAGTGCGAAAAGTGGTTTTTCAACACTAACACAAGTGCGAAAAGTGTTTTTTCAACACTATCACAAGTGCAAAAAGTGTTTTTTCCACACTAATACAAGTGCAAAAGTGGTTTCCTGCACCAACACAAGTGCAAAAGTGGTTTTTCAACACTAACACAAGTGCAAAAAGTGGTTTTTCAACACTAACACAAGTGCGAAAAGTGTTTTTTTCACACTAATACAAGTGCAAAAGTGGTTTCCTGCACCAACACAAGTGCGAAAAGTGGTTTTTCAACACTAACACAAGTGCGAAATGTGGTTTTTCAACACTAACACAAGTGCGAAAAGTGTTTTTTCCACACTAATACAAGTGCAAAAGTGGTTTCCTGCACCAACACAAGTGCGAAAAGTGGTTTTTCAACACTAACACAAGTGCAAAAAGTGGTTTTTCAACACTAACACAAGTGCGAAAAGTGGTTTTTCAACACTAACACAAGTGCAAAAAGTGGCTTTTCCACACTAATACAAGTGCAAAAGTGGTTTCCTGCACCAACACATGTGCGAAAAGTGGTTTTTCAACACCAACACAAGTGCGAAAAGTGGTTTTTCAACACTATCACAAGTGCAAAAAGTGGTTTTTCCACACTAATACAAGTGCTAAAGTGGTTTCCTGCACCAACACAAGTGCGAAAAGTGGTTTTTCAACACTAACACAAGTGCGAAATGTGGTTTTTCAACACTATCACAAGTGCAAAAAGTGTTTTTTCCACACTAATACAAGTGCAAAAGTGGTTTCCTGCACCAACACAAGTGCGAAAAGTGGTTTTTCAACACTAACACAAGTGCAAAAAGTGGTTTTCAACACTAACACAAGTGCGAAAAGTGGTTTTTCCACACTAATACAAGTGCAAAAGTGGTTTCCTGCACCAACACAAGTGCGAAAAGTGGTTTTTCAACACTAACACAAGTGCGAAAAGTGGTTTTTCAACACTATCACAAGTGCAAAAAGTGGTTTTTCCACACTAATACAAGTGCAAAAGTGGTTTACTGCACCAACACAAGTGCGAAAAGTGGTTTTTCAACACTAACACAAGTGCGAAAAGTGGTTTTTCAACACTAACACAAGTGCAAAGCGTGGTTTTTCAACACTAACACAAGTGCGAAAAGTGGTTTTTCAACACTAACACAAGTGCAAAAAGTGGTTTTTCAACACTAACACAAGTGCAAAAAGTGGTTTTTCCACACTAATACAAGTGCAAAAGTGGTTTCCTGCACCAACACATGTGCGAAAAGTGGTTTTTCAACACCAACACAAGTGCGAAAAGTGGTTTTTCAACACTATCACAAGTGCAAAAAGTGGTTTTTCAACACTAACACAAGTGCGAAAAGTGTTTTTTCCACACTAATACAAGTGCAAAAGTGCAAAAGTGGTTTCCTGCACCAACACAAGTGCGAAAAGTGGTTTTTCAACACTAACACAAGTGCGAAAAGTGGTTTTTCAACACTATCACAAGTGCAAAAAGTGTTTTTTCCACACTAATACAAGTGCAAAAGTGGTTTCCTGCACCAACACAAGTGCGAAAAGTGGTTTTTCAACACTAACACAAGTGCGAAAAGTGGTATTTCAACACTAACACAAGTGCGAAAAGTGGTTTTTCCACACTAATACAAGTGCAAAAGTGGTTTCCTGCACCAACACAAGTGCGAAAAGTGGTTTTTCAACACTAACACAAGTGCGAAAAGTGGTTTTTCAACACTAACACAAGTGCGAAAAGTGGTTTTTCAACACTAACACAAGTGCAAAAAGTGTTTTTTCCACACTAATATAAGTGCAAAAGTGGTTTCCTGCACCAACACAAGTGCGAAAAGTGGTTTTTCAACACGAACACAAGTGCGAAACGTGGTTTTTCAACACTAACACAAGTGCGAAAAGTGTTTTTTCCACATTAATACAAGTGCAAAAGTGGTTTCCTGCACCAACACAAGTGCGAAAAGTGGTTTTTCAACACTAACACAAGTGCGAAAAGTAGTTTTTCAACACTAACACAAGTGCGAAAAGTGGTTTTTCAACACTATCACAAGTGCAAAAAGTGTTTTTTCCACACTAATACAAGTGCAAAAGTGTTTTCCTGCACCAACACAAGTGCAAAAGTGGTTTTTCAACACTAACACAAGTGCGAAAAGTGGTTTTTCAACACTAACACAAGTGCGAAAAGTGTTTTTTCCACACTAATACAAGTGCAAAAGTGGTTTCCTGCACCAACACAAGTGCGAAAAGTGGTTTTTCAACACTAACACAAGTGCGAAATGTGGTTTTTCAACACTAACACAAGTGCGAAAAGTGGTTTTTCAACACTAACACAAGTGCGAAAAGTGTTTTTTCCACACTAATACAAGTGCAAAAGTGGTTTCCTGCACCAACACAAGTGCGAAAAGTGGTTTTTCAACACTAACACAAGTGCGAAATGTGGTTTTTCAACACTAACACAAGTGCGAAAAGTGGTTTTTCAACACTAACACAAGTGCGAAAAGTGTTTTTTCCACACTAACACAAGTGCGAAAAGTGGTTTTTCAACACTAACACAAGTGCGAAAAGTGGTTTTTCAACACTAACACAAGTGCGAAAAGTGGTTTTTCAACACTAACACAAGTGCAAAAAGTGGTTTTTCAACACTATCACAAGTGCAAAAAGTGTTTTTTCCACACTAATACAAGTGCGAAAGTGGTTTCCTGCACCAACACAAGTGCGAAAAGTGGTTTTTCAACACTAACACAAGTGCGAAAAGTGGTTTTTCAACACTAACACAAGTGCAAAAAGTGGTTTTTCCACACTAATACAAGTGCAAAAGTGGTTTCCTGCACCAACACAAGTGAGAAAAGTGGTTTTTCAACACTAACACAAGTGCCAAAAGTGGTTTTTCAACACTATCACAAGTGCAAAAAGTGTTTTTTCCACACTAATACAAGTGCAAAAGTGGTTTCCTGCACCAACACAAGTGCAAAAGTGGTTTTTCAACACTAACACAAGTGCGAAAAGTGTTTTTTCCACACTAACACAAGTGCGAAAAGTGGTTTCCTGCACCAACACAAGTGCAAAAGTGGTTTTTCAACACTAACACAAGTGCGAAAAGTGGTTTTTCAACACTAACACAAGTGCGAAAAGTGTTTTTTCCACATTAATACAAGTGCAAAAGTGGTTTCCTGCACCAACACAAGTGCGAAAAGTGGTTTTTCAACACTAACACAAGTGCGAAAAGTGGTTTTTCAACACTAACACAAGTGCGAAAAGTGGTTTTTCAACACTATCACAAGTGCAAAAAGTGTTTTTTCCACACTAATACAAGTGCAAAAGTGGTTTCCTGCACCAACACAAGTGCAAAAGTGGTTTTTCAACACTAACACAAGTGCGAAAAGTGGTTTTTCAACACTAACACAAGTGCGAAAAGTGTTTTTTCCACACTAATACAAGTGCAAAAGTGGTTTTCCTGCACCAACACAAGTGCGAAAAGTGGTTTTTCAACACTAACACAAGTGCGGAATGTGGTTTTTCAACACTAACACAAGTGCGAAAAGTGGTTTTTCAACACTAACATAAGTGCGAGAAGTGTTTTTTCCACACTAATACAAGTGCAAAAGTGGTTTCCTGCACCAACACAAGTGTGAAAAGTGGTTTTTCAACACTAACACAAGTGCGAAATGTGGTTTTTCAACACTAACACAAGTGCGAAAAGTGGTTTTTTAAGACTAACACAAGTGCAAAAAGTGGTTTTTCAACACTATCACAAGTGCCAAAAGTGTTTTTTCCACACTAATACAAGTGCAAAAGTGGTTTCCTGCACCAACACAAGTGCGAAAAGTGGTTTTTCAACACTAACACAAGTGCGAAAAGTGGTTTTTCAACACTAACACAAGTGCGAAAAGTGTTTTTTCCACACTAATACAAGTGCAAAAGTGGTTTCCTGCACCAACACAAGTGCGAAAAGTGGTTTTTCAACACTAACACAAGTGCGAAAAGTGGTTTTTCAACACTAACACAAGTGCAAAAAGTGGTTTTTCAACACTAACACAAGTGCGAAAAGTGGTTTTTCAACACTAACACAAGTGCAAAAAGTGGTTTTTCCACACTAATACAAGTGCAAAAGTGGTTTCCTGCACCAACACAAGTGCGAAAAGTGGTTTTTCAACACTAACACAAGTGCGAAAAGTGGTTTTTCAACACTAACACAAGTGCAAAGCATGGTTTTTCAACACTAACACAAGTGCGAAAAGTGGTTTTTCAACACTAACACAAGTGCAAAAAGTGGTTTTTCAACACTAACACAAGTGCAAAAAGTGGTTTTTCCACACTAATACAAGTGCAAAAGTGGTTTCCTGCACCAACACATGTGCGAAAAGTGGTTTTTCAACACCAACACAAGTGCGAAAAGTGGTTTTTCAACACTATCACAAGTGCAAAAAGTGGTTTTTCCACACTAATACAAGTGCTAAAGTGGTTTCCTGCACCAACACAAGTGCGAAAAGTGGTTTTTCAACACTAACACAAGTGCGAAATGTGGTTTTTCAACACTATCACAAGTGCAAAAAGTGTTTTTTCCACACTAATACAAGTGCAAAAGTGGTTTCCTGCACCAACACAAGTGCGAAAAGTGGTTTTTCAACACTAACACAAGTGCAAAAAGTGGTTTTCAACACTAACACAAGTGCGAAAAGTGGTTTTTCCACACTAATACAAGTGCAAAAGTGGTTTCCTGCACCAACACAAGTGCGAAAAGTGGTTTTTCAACACTAACACAAGTGCGAAAAGTGGTTTTTCAACACTATCACAAGTGCAAAAAGTGGTTTTTCCACACTAATACAAGTGCAAAAGTGGTTTACTGCACCAACACAAGTGCGAAAAGTGGTTTTTCAACACTAACACAAGTGCGAAAAGTGGTTTTTCAACACTAACACAAGTGCAAAGCGTGGTTTTTCAACACTAACACAAGTGCGAAAAGTGGTTTTTCAACACTAACACAAGTGCAAAAAGTGGTTTTTCAACACTAACACAAGTGCAAAAAGTGGTTTTTCCACACTAATACAAGTGCAAAAGTGGTTTCCTGCACCAACACATGTGCGAAAAGTGGTTTTTCAACACCAACACAAGTGCGAAAAGTGGTTTTTCAACACTATCACAAGTGCAAAAAGTGGTTTTTCAACACTAACACAAGTGCGAAAAGTGTTTTTTCCACACTAATACAAGTGCAAAAGTGCAAAAGTGGTTTCCTGCACCAACACAAGTGCGAAAAGTGGTTTTTCAACACTAACACAAGTGCGAAAAGTGGTTTTTCAACACTATCACAAGTGCAAAAAGTGTTTTTTCCACACTAATACAAGTGCAAAAGTGGTTTCCTGCACCAACACAAGTGCGAAAAGTGGTTTTTCAACACTAACACAAGTGCGAAAAGTGGTATTTCAACACTAACACAAGTGCGAAAAGTGGTTTTTCCACACTAATACAAGTGCAAAAGTGGTTTCCTGCACCAACACAAGTGCGAAAAGTGGTTTTTCAACACTAACACAAGTGCGAAAAGTGGTTTTTCAACACTAACACAAGTGCGAAAAGTGGTTTTTCAACACTAACACAAGTGCAAAAAGTGTTTTTTCCACACTAATATAAGTGCAAAAGTGGTTTCCTGCACCAACACAAGTGCGAAAAGTGGTTTTTCAACACGAACACAAGTGCGAAACGTGGTTTTTCAACACTAACACAAGTGCGAAAAGTGTTTTTTCCACATTAATACAAGTGCAAAAGTGGTTTCCTGCACCAACACAAGTGCGAAAAGTGGTTTTTCAACACTAACACAAGTGCGAAAAGTAGTTTTTCAACACTAACACAAGTGCGAAAAGTGGTTTTTCAACACTATCACAAGTGCAAAAAGTGTTTTTTCCACACTAATACAAGTGCAAAAGTGTTTTCCTGCACCAACACAAGTGCAAAAGTGGTTTTTCAACACTAACACAAGTGCGAAAAGTGGTTTTTCAACACTAACACAAGTGCGAAAAGTGTTTTTTCCACACTAATACAAGTGCAAAAGTGGTTTCCTGCACCAACACAAGTGCGAAAAGTGGTTTTTCAACACTAACACAAGTGCGAAATGTGGTTTTTCAACACTAACACAAGTGCGAAAAGTGGTTTTTCAACACTAACACAAGTGCGAAAAGTGTTTTTTCCACACTAATACAAGTGCAAAAGTGGTTTCCTGCACCAACACAAGTGCGAAAAGTGGTTTTTCAACACTAACACAAGTGCGAAATGTGGTTTTTCAACACTAACACAAGTGCGAAAAGTGGTTTTTCAACACTAACACAAGTGCGAAAAGTGTTTTTTCCACACTAACACAAGTGCGAAAAGTGGTTTTTCAACACTAACACAAGTGCGAAAAGTGGTTTTTCAACACTAACACAAGTGCGAAAAGTGGTTTTTCAACACTAACACAAGTGCAAAAAGTGGTTTTTCAACACTATCACAAGTGCAAAAAGTGTTTTTTCCACACTAATACAAGTGCGAAAGTGGTTTCCTGCACCAACACAAGTGCGAAAAGTGGTTTTTCAACACTAACACAAGTGCGAAAAGTGGTTTTTCAACACTAACACAAGTGCAAAAAGTGGTTTTTCCACACTAATACAAGTGCAAAAGTGGTTTCCTGCACCAACACAAGTGCGAAAAGTGGTTTTTCAACACTAACACAAGTGCCAAAAGTGGTTTTTCAACACTATCACAAGTGCAAAAAGTGTTTTTTCCACACTAATACAAGTGCAAAAGTGGTTTCCTGCACCAACACAAGTGCAAAAGTGGTTTTTCAACACTAACACAAGTGCGAAAAGTGTTTTTTCCACACTAACACAAGTGCGAAAAGTGGTTTCCTGCACCAACACAAGTGCAAAAGTGGTTTTTCAACACTAACACAAGTGCGAAAAGTGGTTTTTCAACACTAACACAAGTGCGAAAAGTGTTTTTTTCCACATTAATACAAGTGCAAAAGTGGTTTCCTGCACCAACACAAGTGCGAAAAGTGGTTTTTCAACACTAACACAAGTGCGAAAAGTGGTTTTTCAACACTAACACAAGTGCGAAAAGTGGTTTTTCAACACTAACACAAGTGCGAAAAGTGGTTTTTCAACACTATCACAAGTGCAAAAAGTGTTTTTTCCACACTAATACAAGTGCAAAAGTGGTTTCCTGCACCAACACAAGTGCAAAAGTGGTTTTTCAACACTAACACAAGTGCGAAAAGTGTTTTTCAACACTAACACAAGTGCGAAAAGTGTTTTTTCCACACTAATACAAGTGCAAAAGTGGTTTTCCTGCACCAACACAAGTGGCGAAAAGTGGTTTTTCAACACTAACACAAGTGCGGAATGTGGTTTTTCAACACTAACACAAGTGCGAAAAGTGGTTTTTCAACACTAACATAAGTGCGAGAAGTGTTTTTTCCACACTAATACAAGTGCAAAAGTGGTTTCCTGCACCAACACAAGTGTGAAAAGTGGTTTTTCAACACTAACACAAGTGCGAAATGTGGTTTTTCAACACTAACACAAGTGCGAAAAGTGGTTTTTTAAGACTAACACAAGTGCAAAAAGTGGTTTTTCAACACTATCACAAGTGCCAAAAGTGTTTTTTCCACACTAATACAAGTGCAAAAGTGGTTTCCTGCACCAACACAAGTGCGAAAAGTGGTTTTTCAACACTAACACAAGTGCGAAAAGTGGTTTTTCAACACTAACACAAGTGCGAAAAGTGTTTTTTCCACACTAATACAAGTGCAAAAGTGGTTTCCTGCACCAACACAAGTGCGAAAAGTGGTTTTTCAACACTAACACAAGTGCGAAAAGTGGTTTTTCAACACTAACACAAGTGCAAAAAGTGGTTTTTCAACACTAACACAAGTGCGAAAAGTGGTTTTTCAACACTAACACAAGTGCAAAAAGTGGTTTTTCCACACTAATACAAGTGCAAAAGTGGTTTCCTGCACCAACACAAGTGCGAAAAGTGGTTTTTCAACACTAACACAAGTGCGAAAAGTGGTTTTTCAACACTATCACAAGTGCGAAAAGTGTTTTTTCCACACTAATACAAGTGCAAAAGTGGTTTCCTGCACCAACACAAGTGCGAAAAGTGGTTTTTCAACACTAACACAAGTGCGAAATGTGGTTTTTCAACACTAACACAAGTGCGAAAAGTGGTTTTTCAACACTAACACAAGTGCGAAAAGTGTTTTTTCCACACTAATACAAGTGCAAAAGTGGTTTCCTGCACCAACACAAGTGCGAAAAGTGGTTTTTCAACACTAACACAAGTGCGAAATGTGGTTTTTCAACACTAACACAAGTGCGAAAAGTGGTTTTTCAACACTAACACAAGTGCGAAAAGTGTTTTTTCCACACTAACACAAGTGCGAAAAGTGGTTTTTCAACACTAACACAAGTGCGAAAAGTGGTTTTTCAACACTAACACAAGTGCGAAAAGTGGTTTTTCAACACTAACACAAGTGCAAAAAGTGGTTTTTCAACACTATCACAAGTGCAAAAAGTGTTTTTTCCACACTAATACAAGTGCGAAAGTGGTTTCCTGCACCAACACAAGTGCGAAAAGTGGTTTTTCAACACTAACACAAGTGCGAAAAGTGGTTTTTCAACACTAACACAAGTGCAAAAAGTGGTTTTTCCACACTAATACAAGTGCAAAAGTGGTTTCCTGCACCAACACAAGTGCGAAAAGTGGTTTTTCAACACTAACACAAGTGCCAAAAGTGGTTTTTCAACACTATCACAAGTGCAAAAAGTGTTTTTTCCACACTAATACAAGTGCAAAAGTGGTTTCCTGCACCAACACAAGTGCAAAAGTGGTTTTTCAACACTAACACAAGTGCGAAAAGTGTTTTTTCCACACTAACACAAGTGCGAAAAGTGGTTTCCTGCACCAACACAAGTGCAAAAGTGGTTTTTCAACACTAACACAAGTGCGAAAAGTGGTTTTTCAACACTAACACAAGTGCGAAAAGTGTTTTTTCCACATTAATACAAGTGCAAAAGTGGTTTCCTGCACCAACACAAGTGCGAAAAGTGGTTTTTCAACACTAACACAAGTGCGAAAAGTGGTTTTTCAACACTAACACAAGTGCGAAAAGTGGTTTTTCAACACTAACACAAGTGCGAAAAGTGGTTTTTCAACACTATCACAAGTGCAAAAAGTGTTTTTTCCACACTAATACAAGTGCAAAAGTGGTTTCCTGCACCAACACAAGTGCAAAAGTGGTTTTTCAACACTAACACAAGTGCGAAAAGTGGTTTTTCAACACTAACACAAGTGCGAAAAGTGTTTTTTCCACACTAATACAAGTGCAAAAGTGGTTTTCCTGCACCAACACAAGTGCGAAAAGTGGTTTTTCAACACTAACACAAGTGCGGAATGTGGTTTTTCAACACTAACACAAGTGCGAAAAGTGGTTTTTCAACACTAACATAAGTGCGAGAAGTGTTTTTTCCACACTAATACAAGTGCAAAAGTGGTTTCCTGCACCAACACAAGTGTGAAAAGTGGTTTTTCAACACTAACACAAGTGCGAAATGTGGTTTTTCAACACTAACACAAGTGCGAAAAGTGGTTTTTTAAGACTAACACAAGTGCAAAAAGTGGTTTTTCAACACTATCACAAGTGCCAAAAGTGTTTTTTCCACACTAATACAAGTGCAAAAGTGGTTTCCTGCACCAACACAAGTGCGAAAAGTGGTTTTTCAACACTAACACAAGTGCGAAAAGTGGTTTTTCAACACTAACACAAGTGCGAAAAGTGTTTTTTCCACACTAATACAAGTGCAAAAGTGGTTTCCTGCACCAACACAAGTGCGAAAAGTGGTTTTTCAACACTAACACAAGTGCGAAAAGTGGTTTTTCAACACTAACACAAGTGCAAAAAGTGGTTTTTCAACACTAACACAAGTGCGAAAAGTGGTTTTTCAACACTAACACAAGTGCAAAAAGTGGTTTTTCCACACTAATACAAGTGCAAAAGTGGTTTCCTGCACCAACACAAGTGCGAAAAGTGGTTTTTCAACACTAACACAAGTGCGAAAAGTGGTTTTTCAACACTATCACAAGTGCAAAAAGTGTTTTTTCCACACTAATACAAGTGCAAAAGTGGTTTCCTGCACCAACACAAGTGCAAAAGTGGTTTTTAAACACTAACACAAGTGCGAAAAGTGTTTTTTCCACACTAATACAAGTGCAAAATTGGTTTCCTGCACCAACACAAGTGCAAAAGTGGTTTTTCAACACTAACACAAGTGCGAAAAGTGTTTTTTCCACATTAATACAAGTGCAAAAGTGGTTTCCTGCACCAACACAAGTGCGAAAAGTGGTTTTTCAACACTAACACAAGTGCGAAAAGTGGTTTTTCAACACTAACGCAAGTGCGAAAAGTGGTTTTTCAACACTATCACAAGTGCAAAAAGTGTTTTTTCCACACTAATACAAGTGCAAAAGTGGTTTCCTGCACCAACACAAGTGCAAAAGTGGTTTTTCAACACTAACACAAGTGCGAAAGTGGTTTTTCAACACTAACACAAGTGCGAAAAGTGTTTTTTTCCACACTAATACAAGTGCCAAAAGTGGTTTTCCTGCACCAACACAAGTGCGAAAAGTGGTTTTTCAACACTAACACAAGTGCGGAATGTGGTTTTTCAACACTAACACAAGTGCGGAAAGTGGTTTTTCAACACTAACACAAGTGCAAAAAGTGGTTTTCAACACTATCACAAGTGCAAAAAGTGTTTTTTCCACACTAATACAAGTGCAAAAGTGGTTTCCTGCACCAACACAAGTGCGAAAAGTGGTTTTTCAACACTAACACAAGTGCGAAAGTGGTTTTTCAACACTAACACAAGTGCAAAAAGTGGTTTTTCCACACTAATACAAGTGCAAAAGTGGTTTCCTGCACCAACACAAGTGCGAAAAGTGGTTTTTCAACACTAACACAAGTGCGAAAAGTGGTTTTTCAACACTATCACAAGTGCAAAAAGTGTTTTTTCCACACTAATACAAGTGCAAAAGTGGTTTCCTGCACCAATACAAGTGTGAAAGGTGGTTTTTCAACACTAACAGAAGTGCGAAAAGTGATTTTTCAACACTATCACAAGTGCAAAAAGTGGTTTTTCCACACTAATAAAGTGCAAAAGTGGTTTCCTGCACCAACACAAGTGCAAAAAGTGGTTTTTCAACACTAACACAAGTGCGAAAAGTGGTTTTTCAACACTAACACAAGTGCAAAAAGTGGTTTTCAACACTAACACAAGTGCGAAAAGTGTTTTTCAACACTAACACAAGTGCAAAAAGTGGTTTTTCCACACTAATACAAGTGCAAAAGTGGTTTTCCTGCACCAACACAAGTGCGAAAAGTGGTTTTTCAACACTAACACAGTGCGAAACGTGGTTTTTCAACACTAACACAAGTGCGAAAAGTGTTTTTTCCACACTAATACAAGTGCAAAAGTGGTTTCCTGCACCAACACAAGTGCAAAAGTGGTTTTTCAACACTAACACAAGTGTGAAAAGTGTTTTTCCACACTAACACAAGTGCGAAAAGTGGTTTCCTGCACCAACAAAAGTGCAAAAGTGGTTTTTCACACTACACAAGTGCGAAAAGTGGTTTTCAACACTAACACAAGTGCGAAAAGTGTTTTTTCCACATTAATACAAGTGCAAAAGTGGTTTCCTGCACCAACACAGTGCGAAAAGTGGTTTTTCAACACTAACACAAGTGCGAAAAGTGGTTTTTCAACACTAACACAAGTGCGAAAGTGTTTTTTCAACACTATCACAAGTGCAAAAAGTGTTTTTTCCACACTAATACAAGTGCAAAAGTGGTTTCCTGCACCAACACAAGTGCAAAAGTGGTTTTTCAACACTAACACAAGTGCAAAAAGTGGTTTTTCAACACTAACACAAGTGCGAAAAGTGTTTTTTTCACACTAATACAAGTGCAAAAGTGGTTTCCTGCACCAACACAAGTGCGAAAAGTGGTTTTTCAACACTAACACAAGTGCAAAATGTGGTTTTTCAACACTAACACAAGTGCGAAAAGTGTTTTTTCCACACTAATACAAGTGCAAAAGTGGTTTCCTGCACCAACACAAGTGCGAAAAGTGGTTTTTCAACACTAACACAAGTGCAAAAAGTGGTTTTTCAACACTAACACAAGTGCGAAAAGTGGTTTTTCAACACTAACACAAGTGCAAAAAGTGGCTTTTCCACACTAATACAAGTGCAAAAGTGGTTTCCTGCACCAACACATGTGCGAAAAGTGGTTTTCAACACCAACACAAGTGCGAAAAGTGGTTTTTCAACACTATCACAAGTGCAAAAAGTGGTTTTTCCACACTAATACAAGTGCTAAAGTGGTTCCCTGCACCAACACAAGTGCGAAAAGTGGTTTTTCAACACTAACACAAGTGCGAAATGTGGTTTTTCAACACTATCACAAGTGCAAAAAGTGTTTTTTCCACACTAATACAAGTGCAAAAGTGGTTTCCTGCACCAACACAAGTGCGAAAAGTGGTTTTTCAACACTAACACAAGTGCAAAAAGTGGTTTTCAACACTAACACAAGTGCAAAAAGTGGTTTTTCAACACTAACACAAGTGCGAAAAGTGGTTTTTCAACACTATCACAAGTGCAAAAAGTGTTTTTTCCACACTAATACAAGTGCAAAAGTGGTTTCCTGCACCAATACAAGTGTGAAAGGTGGTTTTTCAACACTAACAGAAGTGCGAAAAGTGATTTTTCAACACTATCACAAGTGCAAAAAGTGGTTTTTCCACACTAATACAAGTGCAAAAGTGGTTTCCTGCACCAACACAAGTGCAAAAAGTGGTTTTTCAACACTAACACAAGTGCGAAAAGTGGTTTTTCAACACTAACACAAGTGCAAAAAGTGGTTTTTCAACACTAACACAAGTGCGAAAAGTGGTTTTTCAACACTAACACAAGTGCAAAAAGTGGTTTTTCCACACTAATACAAGTGCAAAAGTGGTTTCCTGCACCAACACAAGTGCGAAAAGTGGTTTTTCAACACTAACACAAGTGCGAAACGTGGTTTTTCAACACTAACACAAGTGCGAAAAGTGTTTTTTCCACACTAATACAAGTGCAAAAGTGGTTTCCTGCACCAACACAAGTGCAAAAGTGGTTTTTCAACACTAACACAAGTGTGAAAAGTGTTTTTCCACACTAACACAAGTGCGAAAAGTGGTTTCCTGCACCAACAAAAGTGCAAAAGTGGTTTTTCAACACTAACACAAGTGCGAAAAGTGGTTTTTCAACACTAACACAAGTGCGAAAAGTGTTTTTTCCACATTAATACAAGTGCAAAAGTGGTTTCCTGCACCAACACAGTGCGAAAAGTGGTTTTTCAACACTAACACAAGTGCGAAAAGTGGTTTTTCAACACTAACACAAGTGCGAAAAGTGTTTTTTCAACACTATCACAAGTGCAAAAAGTGTTTTTTCCACACTAATACAAGTGCAAAAGTGGTTTCCTGCACCAACACAAGTGCAAAAGTGGTTTTTCAACACTAACACAAGTGCAAAAAGTGGTTTTTCAACACTAACACAAGTGCGAAAAGTGTTTTTTTCACACTAATACAAGTGCAAAAGTGGTTTCCTGCACCAACACAAGTGCGAAAAGTGGTTTTTCAACACTAACACAAGTGCGAAATGTGGTTTTTCAACACTAACACAAGTGCGAAAAGTGTTTTTTCCACACTAATACAAGTGCAAAAGTGGTTTCCTGCACCAACACAAGTGCGAAAAGTGGTTTTTCAACACTAACACAAGTGCAAAAAGTGGTTTTTCAACACTAACACAAGTGCGAAAAGTGGTTTTTCAACACTAACACAAGTGCAAAAAGTGGCTTTTCCACACTAATACAAGTGCAAAAGTGGTTTCCTGCACCAACACATGTGCGAAAAGTGGTTTTTCAACACCAACACAAGTGCGAAAAGTGGTTTTTCAACACTATCACAAGTGCAAAAAGTGGTTTTTCCACACTAATACAAGTGCTAAAGTGGTTCCCTGCACCAACACAAGTGCGAAAAGTGGTTTTTCAACACTAACACAAGTGCGAAATGTGGTTTTTCAACACTATCACAAGTGCAAAAAGTGTTTTTTCCACACTAATACAAGTGCAAAAGTGGTTTCCTGCACCAACACAAGTGCGAAAAGTGGTTTTTCAACACTAACACAAGTGCAAAAAGTGGTTTTCAACACTAACACAAGTGCGAAAAGTGGTTTTTCCACACTAATACAAGTGCAAAAGTGGTTTCCTGCACCAACACAAGTGCGAAAAGTGGTTTTTCAACACTAACACAAGTGCGAAAAGTGGTTTTTCAACACTATCACAAGTGCAAAAAGTGGTTTTTCCACACTAATACAAGTGCAAAAGTGGTTTACTGCACCAACACAAGTGCGAAAAGTGGTTTTTCAACACTAACACAAGTGCGAAAAGTGGTTTTTCAACACTAACACAAGTGCAAAGAGTGGTTTTTCAACACTAACACAAGTGCGAAAAGTGGTTTTTCAACACTAACACAAGTGCGAAAAGTGGTTTTTCAACACTATCACAAGTGCAAAAAGTGTTTTTTCCACACTAATACAAGTGCAAAAGTGGTTTCCTGCACCAACACAAGTGCGAAAAGTGTTTTTTCCACACTAATACAAGTGCAAAAGTGGTTTTCCTGCACCAACACAAGTGCGAAAAGTGGTTTTTCAACACTAACACAAGTGCGGAATGTGGTTTTTCAACACTAACACAAGTGCGGAAAGTGGTTTTTCAACACTAACACAAGTGCAAAAAGTGGTTTTTCAACACTATCACAAGTGCAAAAAGTGTTTTTTCCACACTAATACAAGTGCAAAAGTGGTTTCCTGCACCAACACAAGTGCGAAAAGTGGTTTTTCAACACTAACACAAGTGCGAAAGTGGTTTTTCAACACTAACACAAGTGCAAAAAGTGGTTTTTCCACACTAATACAAGTGCAAAAGTGGTTTCCTGCACCAACACAAGTGCGAAAAGTGGTTTTTCAACACTAACACAAGTGCGAAAAGTGGTTTTTCAACACTATCACAAGTGCAAAAAGTCTTTTTTCCACACTAATACAAGTGCAAAAGTGGTTTCCTGCACCAATACAAGTGTGAAAGGTGGTTTTTCAACACTAACAGAAGTGCGAAAAGTGATTTTTCAACACTATCACAAGTGCAAAAAGTGGTTTTTCCACACTAATACAAGTGCAAAAGTGGTTTCCTGCACCAACACAAGTGCAAAAAGTGGTTTTTCAACACTAACACAAATGCGAAAAGTGGTTTTTCAACACTAACACAAGTGCAAAAAGTGGTTTTTCAACACTAACACAAGTGCGAAAAGTGGTTTTTCAACACTAACACAAGTGCAAAAAGTGGTTTTTCCACACTAATACAAGTGCAAAAGTGGTTTCCTGCACCAACACAAGTGCGAAAAGTGGTTTTTCAACACTAACACAAGTGCGAAACGTGGTTTTTCAACACTAACACAAGTGCGAAAAGTGTTTTTTCCACACTAATACAAGTGCAAAAGTGGTTTCCTGCACCAACACAAGTGCAAAAGTGGTTTTTCAACACTAACACAAGTGTGAAAAGTGTTTTTCCACACTAACACAAGTGCGAAAAGTGGTTTCCTGCACCAACAAAGGTGCAAAAGTGGTTTTTCAACACTAACACAAGTGCGAAAAGTGGTTTTTCAACACTAACACAAGTGCGAAAAGTGTTTTTTCCACATGAATACAAGTGCAAAAGTGGTTTCCTGCACCAACACAGTGCGAAAAGTGGTTTTTCAACACTAACACAAGTGCGAAAAGTGGTTTTTCAACACTAACACAAGTGCGAAAAGTGTTTTTTCAACACTATCACAAGTGCAAAAAGTGTTTTTTCCACACTAATACAAGTGCAAAAGTGGTTTCCTGCACCAACACAAGTGCAAAAGTGGTTTTTCAACACTAACACAAGTGCAAAAAGTGGTTTTTCAACACTAACACAAGTGCGAAAAGTGTTTTTTTCACACTAATACAAGTGCAAAAGTGGTTTCCTGCACCAACACAAGTGCGAAAAGTGGTTTTTCAACACTAACACAAGTGCGAAATGTGGTTTTTCAACACTAACACAAGTGCGAAAAGTGTTTTTTCCACACTAATACAAGTGCAAAAGTGGTTTCCTGCACCAACACAAGTGCGAAAAGTGGTTTTTCAACACTAACACAAGTGCAAAAAGTGGTTTTTCAACACTAACACAAGTGCGAAAAGTGGTTTTTCAACACTAACACAAGTGCAAAAAGTGGCTTTTCCACACTAATACAAGTGCAAAAGTGGTTTCCTGCACCAACACATGTGCGAAAAGTGGTTTTTCAACACCAACACAAGTGCGAAAAGTGGTTTTTCAACACTATCACAAGTGCAAAAAGTGGTTTTTCCACACTAATACAAGTGCTAAAGTGGTTCCCTGCACCAACACAAGTGCGAAAAGTGGTTTTTCAATACTAACACAAGTGCGAAATGTGGTTTTTCAACACTATCACAAGTGCAAAAAGTGTTTTTTCCACACTAATACAAGTGCAAAAGTGGTTTCCTGCACCAACACAAGTGCGAAAAGTGGTTTTTCAACACTAACACAAGTGCAAAAAGTGGTTTTCAACACTAACACAAGTGCGAAAAGTGTTTTTTCAACACTATCACAAGTGCAAAAAGTGTTTTTTCCACACTAATACAAGTGCAAAAGTGGTTTCCTGCACCAACACAAGTGCAAAAGTGGTTTTTCAACACTAACACAAGTGCAAAAAGTGGTTTTTCAACACTAACACAAGTGCGAAAAGTGTTTTTTTCACACTAATACAAGTGCAAAAGTGGTTTCCTGCACCAACACAAGTGCGAAAAGTGGTTTTTCAACACTAACACAAGTGCGAAATGTGGTTTTTCAACACTAACACAAGTGCGAAAAGTGTTTTTTCCACACTAATACAAGTGCAAAAGTGGTTTCCTGCACCAACACAAGTGCGAAAAGTGGTTTTTCAACACTAACACAAGTGCAAAAAGTGGTTTTTCAACACTAACACAAGTGCGAAAAGTGGTTTTTCAACACTAACACAAGTGCAAAAAGTGGCTTTTCCACACTAATACAAGTGCAAAAGTGGTTTCCTGCACCAACACATGTGCGAAAAGTGGTTTTTCAACACCAACACAAGTGCGAAAAGTGGTTTTTCAACACTATCACAAGTGCAAAAAGTGGTTTTTCCACACTAATACAAGTGCTAAAGTGGTTCCCTGCACCAACACAAGTGCGAAAAGTGGTTTTTCAACATTAACACAAGTGCGAAATGTGGTTTTTCAACACTATCACAAGTGCAAAAAGTGTTTTTTCCACACTAATACAAGTGCAAAAGTGGTTTCCTGCACCAACACAAGTGCGAAAAGTGGTTTTTCAACACTAACACAAGTGCAAAAAGTGGTTTTCAACACTAAAACAAGTGCAAAAAGTGGTTTTTCAACACTAACACAAGTGCGAAAAGTGGTTTTTCAACACTATCACAAGTGCAAAAAGTGTTTTTTCCACACTAATACAAGTGCAAAAGTGGTTTCCTGCACCAATACAAGTGTGAAAGGTGGTTTTTCAACACTAACAGAAGTGCGAAAAGTGATTTTTCAACACTATCACAAGTGCAAAAAGTGGTTTTTCCACACTAATACAAGTGCAAAAGTGGTTTCCTGCACCAACACAAGTGCAAAAAGTGGTTTTTCAACACTAACACAAGTGTGAAAAGTGGTTTTTCAACACTAACACAAGTGCAAAAAGTGGTTTTTCAACACTAACACAAGTGCGAAAAGTGGTTTTTCAACACTAACACAAGTGCAAAAAGTGGTTTTTCCACACTAATACAAGTGCAAAAGTGGTTTCCTGCACCAACACAAGTGCGAAAAGTGGTTTTTCAACACTAACACAAGTGCGAAACGTGGTTTTTCAACACTAACACAAGTGCGAAAAGTGTTTTTTCCACACTAATACAAGTGCAAAAGTGGTTTCCTGCACCAACACAAGTGCAAAAGTGGTTTTTCAACACTAACACAAGTGTGAAAAGTGTTTTTCCACACTAACACAAGTGCGAAAAGTGGTTTCCTGCACCAACAAAAGTGCAAAAGTGGTTTTTCAACACTAACACAAGTGCGAAAAGTGGTTTTTCAACACTAACACAAGTGCGAAAAGTGTTTTTTCCACATTAATACAAGTGCAAAAGTGGTTTCCTGCACCAACACAGTGCGAAAAGTGGTTTTTCAACACTAACACAAGTGCGAAAAGTGGTTTTTCAACACTAACACAAGTGCGAAAAGTGTTTTTTCAACACTATCACAAGTGCAAAAAGTGTTTTTTCCACACTAATACAAGTGCAAAAGTGGTTTCCTGCACCAACACAAGTGCAAAAGTGGTTTTTCAACACTAACACAAGTGCAAAAAGTGGTTTTTCAACACTAACACAAGTGCGAAAAGTGTTTTTTTCACACTAATACAAGTGCAAAAGTGGTTTCCTGCACCAACAGGTTTCCTGCACCAACACAAGTGCGAAAAGTGGTTTTTCAACACTAACACAAGTGCGAAATGTGGTTTTTCAACACTAACACAAGTGCGAAAAGTGTTTTTTCCACACTAATACAAGTGCAAAAGTGGTTTCCTGCACCAACACAAGTGCGAAAAGTGGTTTTTCAACACTAACACAAGTGCAAAAAGTGGTTTTTCAACACTAACACAAGTGCGAAAAGTGGTTTTTCAACACTAACACAAGTGCAAAAAGTGGCTTTTCCACACTAATACAAGTGCAAAAGTGGTTTCCTGCACCAACACATGTGCGAAAAGTGGTTTTTCAACACCAACACAAGTGCGAAAAGTGGTTTTTCAACACTATCACAAGTGCAAAAAGTGGTTTTTCCACACTAATACAAGTGCTAAAGTGGTTCCCTGCACCAACACAAGTGCGAAAAGTGGTTTTTCAACACTAACACAAGTGCGAAATGTGGTTTTTCAACACTATCACAAGTGCAAAAAGTGTTTTTTCCACACTAATACAAGTGCAAAAGTGGTTTCCTGCACCAACACAAGTGCGAAAAGTGGTTTTTCAACACTAACACAAGTGCAAAAAGTGGTTTTCAACACTAACACAAGTGCGAAAAGTGGTTTTTCCACACTAATACAAGTGCAAAAGTGGTTTCCTGCACCAACACAAGTGCGAAAAGTGGTTTTTCAACACTAACACAAGTGCGAAAAGTGGTTTTTCAACACTATCACAAGTGCAAAAAGTGGTTTTTCCACACTAATACAAGTGCAAAAGTGGTTTACTGCACCAACACAAGTGCGAAAAGTGGTTTTTCAACACTAACACAAGTGCGAAAAGTGGTTTTTCAACACTAACACAAGTGCAAAGCGTGGTTTTTCAACACTAACACAAGTGCGAAAAGTGGTTTTTCAACACTAACACAAGTGCGAAAAGTGGTTTTTCAACACTATCACAAGTGCAAAAAGTGTTTTTTCCACACTAATACAAGTGCAAAAGTGGTTTCCTGCACCAACACAAGTGCAAAAGTGGTTTTTCAACACTAACACAAGTGCGAAAAGTGGTTTTTCAACACTAACACAAGTGCGAAAAGTGTTTTTTCCACACTAATACAAGTGCAAAAGTGGTTTTCCTGCACCAACACAAGTGCGAAAAGTGGTTTTTCAACACTAACACAAGTGCGAAAAGTAGTTTTTCAACACTAACACAAGTGCAAAAAGTGGTTTTTCCACACTAATACAAGTGCAAAAGTGGTTTCCTGCACCAACACAAGTGCGAAAAGTGGTTTTTCAACACTAACACAAGTGCGAAACGTGGTTTTTCAACACTAACACAAGTGCGAAAAGTGTTTTTTCCACACTAATACAAGTGCAAAAGTGGTTTCCTGCACCAACACAAGTGCAAAAGTGGTTTTTCAACACTAACACAAGTGTGAAAAGTGTTTTTCCACACTAACACAAGTGCGAAAAGTGGTTTCCTGCACCAACAAAAGTGCAAAAGTGGTTTTTCAACACTAACACAAGTGCGAAAAGTGGTTTTTCAACACTAACACAAGTGCGAAAAGTGTTTTTTCCACATGAATACAAGTGCAAAAGTGGTTTCCTGCACCAACACAGTGCGAAAAGTGGTTTTTCAACACTAACACAAGTGCGAAAAGTGGTTTTTCAACACTAACACAAGTGCGAAAAGTGTTTTTTCAACACTATCACAAGTGCAAAAAGTGTTTTTTCCACACTAATACAAGTGCAAAAGTGGTTTCCTGCACCAACACAAGTGCAAAAGTGGTTTTTCAACACTAACACAAGTGCAAAAAGTGGTTTTTCAACACTAACACAAGTGCGAAAAGTGTTTTTTTCACACTAATACAAGTGCAAAAGTGGTTTCCTGCACCAACACAAGTGCGAAAAGTGGTTTTTCAACACTAACACAAGTGCGAAATGTGGTTTTTCAACACTAACACAAGTGCGAAAAGTGTTTTTTCCACACTAATACAAGTGCAAAAGTGGTTTCCTGCACCAACACAAGTGCGAAAAGTGGTTTTTCAACACTAACACAAGTGCAAAAAGTGGTTTTTCAACACTAACACAAGTGCGAAAAGTGGTTTTTCAACACTAACACAAGTGCAAAAAGTGGCTTTTCCACACTAATACAAGTGCAAAAGTGGTTTCCTGCACCAACACATGTGCGAAAAGTGGTTTTTCAACACCAACACAAGTGCGAAAAGTGGTTTTTCAACACTATCACAAGTGCAAAAAGTGGTTTTTCCACACTAATACAAGTGCTAAAGTGGTTCCCTGCACCAACACAAGTGCGAAAAGTGGTTTTTCAATACTAACACAAGTGCGAAATGTGGTTTTTCAACACTATCACAAGTGCAAAAAGTGTTTTTTCCACACTAATACAAGTGCAAAAGTGGTTTCCTGCACCAACACAAGTGCGAAAAGTGGTTTTTCAACACTAACACAAGTGCAAAAAGTGGTTTTCAACACTAACACAAGTGCGAAAAGTGTTTTTTCAACACTATCACAAGTGCAAAAAGTGTTTTTTCCACACTAATACAAGTGCAAAAGTGGTTTCCTGCACCAACACAAGTGCAAAAGTGGTTTTTCAACACTAACACAAGTGCAAAAAGTGGTTTTTCAACACTAACACAAGTGCGAAAAGTGTTTTTTTCACACTAATACAAGTGCAAAAGTGGTTTCCTGCACCAACACAAGTGCGAAAAGTGGTTTTTCAACACTAACACAAGTGCGAAATGTGGTTTTTCAACACTAACACAAGTGCGAAAAGTGTTTTTTCCACACTAATACAAGTGCAAAAGTGGTTTCCTGCACCAACACAAGTGCGAAAAGTGGTTTTTCAACACTAACACAAGTGCAAAAAGTGGTTTTTCAACACTAACACAAGTGCGAAAAGTGGTTTTTCAACACTAACACAAGTGCAAAAAGTGGCTTTTCCACACTAATACAAGTGCAAAAGTGGTTTCCTGCACCAACACATGTGCGAAAAGTGGTTTTTCAACACCAACACAAGTGCGAAAAGTGGTTTTTCAACACTATCACAAGTGCAAAAAGTGGTTTTTCCACACTAATACAAGTGCTAAAGTGGTTCCCTGCACCAACACAAGTGCGAAAAGTGGTTTTTCAACATTAACACAAGTGCGAAATGTGGTTTTTCAACACTATCACAAGTGCAAAAAGTGTTTTTTCCACACTAATACAAGTGCAAAAGTGGTTTCCTGCACCAACACAAGTGCGAAAAGTGGTTTTTCAACACTAACACAAGTGCAAAAAGTGGTTTTCAACACTAACACAAGTGCAAAAAGTGGTTTTTCAACACTAACACAAGTGCGAAAAGTGGTTTTTCAACACTATCACAAGTGCAAAAAGTGTTTTTTCCACACTAATACAAGTGCAAAAGTGGTTTCCTGCACCAATACAAGTGTGAAAGGTGGTTTTTCAACACTAACAGAAGTGCGAAAAGTGATTTTTCAACACTATCACAAGTGCAAAAAGTGGTTTTTCCACACTAATACAAGTGCAAAAGTGGTTTCCTGCACCAACACAAGTGCAAAAAGTGGTTTTTCAACACTAACACAAGTGCGAAAAGTGGTTTTTCAACACTAACACAAGTGCAAAAAGTGGTTTTTCAACACTAACACAAGTGCAAAAAGTGGTTTTTCAACACTAACACAAGTGCGAAAAGTGGTTTTTCAACACTAACACAAGTGCAAAAAGTGGTTTTTCCACACTAATACAAGTGCAAAAGTGGTTTCCTGCACCAACACAAGTGCGAAAAGTGGTTTTTCAACACTAACACAAGTGCGAAACGTGGTTTTTCAACACTAACACAAGTGCGAAAAGTGTTTTTTCCACACTAATACAAGTGCAAAAGTGGTTTCCTGCACCAACACAAGTGCAAAAGTGGTTTTTCAACACTAACACAAGTGTGAAAAGTGTTTTTCCACACTAACACAAGTGCGAAAAGTGGTTTCCTGCACCAACAAAAGTGCAAAAGTGGTTTTTCAACACTAACACAAGTGCGAAAAGTGGTTTTTCAACACTAACACAAGTGCGAAAAGTGTTTTTTCCACATTAATACAAGTGCAAAAGTGGTTTCCTGCACCAACACAGTGCGAAAAGTGGTTTTTCAACACTAACACAAGTGCGAAAAGTGGTTTTTCAACACTAACACAAGTGCGAAAAGTGTTTTTTCAACACCATCACAAGTGCAAAAAGTGTTTTTTCCACACTAATACAAGTGCAAAAGTGGTTTCCTGCACCAACACAAGTGCAAAAGTGGTTTTTCAACACTAACACAAGTGCAAAAAGTGGTTTTTCAACACTAACACAAGTGCGAAAAGTGTTTTTTTCACACTAATACAAGTGCAAAAGTGGTTTCCTGCACCAACACAAGTGCGAAAAGTGGTTTTTCAACACTAACACAAGTGCGAAAAGTGTTTTTTCCACACTAATACAAGTGCAAAAGTGGTTTCCTGCACCAACACAAGTGCGAAAAGTGGTTTTTCAACACTAACACAAGTGCAAAAAGTGGTTTTCAACACTAACACAAGTGCAAAAAGTGGTTTTTCAACACTAACACAAGTGCGAAAAGTGGTTTTTCAACACTAACACAAGTGCGAAAAGTGTTTTTTCAACACTATCACAAGTGCAAAAAGTGTTTTTTCCACACTAATACAAGTGCAAAAGTGGTTTCCTGCACCAACACAAGTGCAAAAGTGGTTTTTCAACACTAACACAAGTGCAAAAAGTGGTTTTTCAACACTAACACAAGTGCGAAAAGTGTTTTTTTCACACTAATACAAGTGCAAAAGTGGTTTCCTGCACCAACACAAGTGCGAAAAGTGGTTTTTCAACACTATCACAAGTGCAAAAAGTGTTTTTTCCACACTAATACAAGTGCAAAAGTGGTTTCCTGCACCAACACAAGTGCGAAAAGTGGTTTTTCAACACTAACACAAGTGCAAAAAGTGGTTTTCAACACTAACACAAGTGCAAAAAGTGGTTTTTCAACACTAACACAAGTGCGAAAAGTGGTTTTTCAACACTATCACAAGTGCAAAAAGTGTTTTTTCCACACTAATACAAGTGCAAAAGTGGTTTCCTGCACCAATACAAGTGTGAAAGGTGGTTTTTCAACACTAACAGAAGTGCGAAAAGTGATTTTTCAACACTATCACAAGTGCAAAAAGTGGTTTTTCCACACTAATACAAGTGCAAAAGTGGTTTCCTGCACCAACACAAGTGCAAAAAGTGGTTTTTCAACACTAACACAAGTGCGAAAAGTGGTTTTTCAACACTAACACAAGTGCAAAAAGTGGTTTTTCAACACTAACACAAGTGCGAAAAGTGGTTTTTCAACACTAACACAAGTGCAAAAAGTGGTTTTTCCACACTAATACAAGTGCAAAAGTGGTTTCCTGCACCAACACAAGTGCGAAAAGTGGTTTTTCAACACTAACACAAGTGCGAAACGTGGTTTTTCAACACTAACACAAGTGCGAAAAGTGTTTTTTCCACACTAATACAAGTGCAAAAGTGGTTTCCTGCACCAACACAAGTGCAAAAGTGGTTTTTCAACACTAACACAAGTGTGAAAAGTGTTTTTCCACACTAACACAAGTGCGAAAAGTGGTTTCCTGCACCAACAAAAGTGCAAAAGTGGTTTTTCAACACTAACACAAGTGCGAAAAGTGGTTTTTCAACACTAACACAAGTGCGAAAAGTGTTTTTTCCACATTAATACAAGTGCAAAAGTGGTTTCCTGCACCAACACAGTGCGAAAAGTGGTTTTTCAACACTAACACAAGTGCGAAAAGTGGTTTTTCAACACTAACACAAGTGCGAAAAGTGTTTTTTCAACACTATCACAAGTGCAAAAAGTGTTTTTTCCACACTAATACAAGTGCAAAAGTGGTTTCCTGCACCAACACAAGTGCAAAAGTGGTTTTTCAACACTAACACAAGTGCAAAAAGTGGTTTTTCAACACTAACACAAGTGCGAAAAGTGTTTTTTTCACACTAATACAAGTGCAAAAGTGGTTTCCTGCACCAACACAAGTGCGAAAAGTGGTTTTTCAACACTAACACAAGTGCGAAATGTGGTTTTTCAACACTAACACAAGTGCAAAAAGTGGTTTTTCAACACTAACACAAGTGCGAAAAGTGGTTTTTCAACACTAACACAAGTGCAAAAAGTGGTTTTTCCACACTAATACAAGTGCAAAAGTGGTTTCCTGCACCAACACAAGTGCGAAAAGTGGTTTTTCAACACTAACACAAGTGCGAAACGTGGTTTTTCAACACTAACACAAGTGCGAAAAGTGTTTTTTCCACACTAATACAAGTGCAAAAGTGGTTTCCTGCACCAACACAAGTGCAAAAGTGGTTTTTCAACACTAACACAAGTGTGAAAAGTGTTTTTCCACACTAACACAAGTGCGAAAAGTGGTTTCCTGGACCAACAAAAGTGCAAAAGTGGTTTTTCAACACTAACACAAGTGCGAAAAGTGGTTTTTCAACACTAACACAAGTGCGAAAAGTGTTTTTTCCACATTAATACAAGTGCAAAAGTGGTTTCCTGCACCAACACAGTGCGAAAAGTGGTTTTTCAACACTAACACAAGTGCGAAAAGTGGTTTTTCAACACTAACACAAGTGCGAAAAGTGTTTTTTCAACACTATCACAAGTGCAAAAAGTGTTTTTTCCACACTAATACAAGTGCAAAAGTGGTTTCCTGCACCAACACAAGTGCAAAAGTGGTTTTTCAACACTAACACAAGTGCAAAAAGTGGTTTTTCAACACTAACACAAGTGCGAAAAGTGTTTTTTTCACACTAATACAAGTGCAAAAGTGGTTTCCTGCACCAACACAAGTGCGAAAAGTGGTTTTTCAACACTAACACAAGTGCGAAATGTGGTTTTTCAACACTAACACAAGTGCGAAAAGTGTTTTTTCCACACTAATACAAGTGCAAAAGTGGTTTCCTGCACCAACACAAGTGCGAAAAGTGGTTTTTCAACACTAACACAAGTGCAAAAAGTGGTTTTTCAACACTAACACAAGTGCGAAAAGTGGTTTTTCAACACTAACACAAGTGCAAAAAGTGGCTTTTCCACACTAATACAAGTGCAAAAGTGGTTTCCTGCACCAACACATGTGCGAAAAGTGGTTTTTCAACACCAACACAAGTGCGAAAAGTGGTTTTTCAACACTATCACAAGTGCAAAAAGTGGTTTTTCCACACTAATACAAGTGCTAAAGTGGTTCCCTGCACCAACACAAGTGCGAAAAGTGGTTTTTCAACACTAACACAAGTGCGAAATGTGGTTTTTCAACACTATCACAAGTGCAAAAAGTGTTTTTTCCACACTAATACAAGTGCAAAAGTGGTTTCCTGCACCAACACAAGTGCGAAAAGTGGTTTTTCAACACTAACACAAGTGCAAAAAGTGGTTTTCAACACTAACACAAGTGCGAAAAGTGGTTTTTCCACACTAATACAAGTGCAAAAGTGGTTTCCTGCACCAACACAAGTGCGAAAAGTGGTTTTTCAACACTAACACAAGTGCGAAAAGTGGTTTTTCAACACTATCACAAGTGCAAAAAGTGGTTTTTCCACACTAATACAAGTGCAAAAGTGGTTTACTGCACCAACACAAGTGCGAAAAGTGGTTTTTCAACACTAACACAAGTGCGAAAAGTGGTTTTTCAACACTAACACAAGTGCAAAGCGTGGTTTTTCAACACTAACACAAGTGCGAAAAGTGGTTTTTCAACACTAACACAAGTGCGAAAAGTGGTTTTTCAACACTATCACAAGTGCAAAAAGTGTTTTTTCCACACTAATACAAGTGCAAAAGTGGTTTCCTGCACCAACACAAGTGCAAAAGTGGTTTTTCAACACTAACACAAGTGCGAAAAGTGGTTTTTCAACACTAACACAAGTGCGAAAAGTGTTTTTTCCACACTAATACAAGTGCAAAAGTGGTTTTCCTGCACCAACACAAGTGCGAAAAGTGGTTTTTCAACACTAACACAAGTGCGAAAAGTGGTTTTTCAACACTAACACAAGTGCAAAAAGTGGTTTTTCCACACTAATACAAGTGCAAAAGTGGTTTCCTGCACCAACACAAGTGCGAAAAGTGGTTTTTCAACACTAACACAAGTGCGAAACGTGGTTTTTCAACACTAACACAAGTGCGAAAAGTGTTTTTTCCACACTAATACAAGTGCAAAAGTGGTTTCCTGCACCAACACAAGTGCAAAAGTGGTTTTTCAACACTAACACAAGTGTGAAAAGTGTTTTTCCACACTAACACAAGTGCGAAAAGTGGTTTCCTGCACCAACAAAAGTGCAAAAGTGGTTTTTCAACACTAACACAAGTGCGAAAAGTGGTTTTTCAACACTAACACAAGTGCGAAAAGTGTTTTTTCCACATGAATACAAGTGCAAAAGTGGTTTCCTGCACCAACACAGTGCGAAAAGTGGTTTTTCAACACTAACACAAGTGCGAAAAGTGGTTTTTCAACACTAACACAAGTGCGAAAAGTGTTTTTTCAACACTATCACAAGTGCAAAAAGTGTTTTTTCCACACTAATACAAGTGCAAAAGTGGTTTCCTGCACCAACACAAGTGCAAAAGTGGTTTTTCAACACTAACACAAGTGCAAAAAGTGGTTTTTCAACACTAACACAAGTGCGAAAAGTGTTTGTTTCACACTAATACAAGTGCAAAAGTGGTTTCCTGCACCAACACAAGTGCGAAAAGTGGTTTTTCAACACTAACACAAGTGCGAAATGTGGTTTTTCAACACTAACACAAGTGCGAAAAGTGTTTTTTCCACACTAATACAAGTGCAAAAGTGGTTTCCTGCACCAACACAAGTGCGAAAAGTGGTTTTTCAACACTAACACAAGTGCAAAAAGTGGTTTTTCAACACTAACACAAGTGCGAAAAGTGGTTTTTCAACACTAACACAAGTGCAAAAAGTGGCTTTTCCACACTAATACAAGTGCAAAAGTGGTTTCCTGCACCAACACATGTGCGAAAAGTGGTTTTTCAACACCAACACAAGTGCGAAAAGTGGTTTTTCAACACTATCACAAGTGCAAAAAGTGGTTTTTCCACACTAATACAAGTGCTAAAGTGGTTCCCTGCACCAACACAAGTGCGAAAAGTGGTTTTTCAATACTAACACAAGTGCGAAATGTGGTTTTTCAACACTATCACAAGTGCAAAAAGTGTTTTTTCCACACTAATACAAGTGCAAAAGTGGTTTCCTGCACCAACACAAGTGCGAAAAGTGGTTTTTCAACACTAACACAAGTGCAAAAAGTGGTTTTCAACACTAACACAAGTGCGAAAAGTGTTTTTTCAACACTATCACAAGTGCAAAAAGTGTTTTTTCCACACTAATACAAGTGCAAAAGTGGTTTCCTGCACCAACACAAGTGCAAAAGTGGTTTTTCAACACTAACACAAGTGCAAAAAGTGGTTTTTCAACACTAACACAAGTGCGAAAAGTGTTTTTTTCACACTAATACAAGTGCAAAAGTGGTTTCCTGCACCAACACAAGTGCGAAAAGTGGTTTTTCAACACTAACACAAGTGCGAAATGTGGTTTTTCAACACTAACACAAGTGCGAAAAGTGTTTTTTCCACACTAATACAAGTGCAAAAGTGGTTTCCTGCACCAACACAAGTGCGAAAAGTGGTTTTTCAACACTAACACAAGTGCAAAAAGTGGTTTTTCAACACTAACACAAGTGCGAAAAGTGGTTTTTCAACACTAACACAAGTGCAAAAAGTGGCTTTTCCACACTAATACAAGTGCAAAAGTGGTTTCCTGCACCAACACATGTGCGAAAAGTGGTTTTTCAACACCAACACAAGTGCGAAAAGTGGTTTTTCAACACTATCACAAGTGCAAAAAGTGGTTTTTCCACACTAATACAAGTGCTAAAGTGGTTCCCTGCACCAACACAAGTGCGAAAAGTGGTTTTTCAACATTAACACAAGTGCGAAATGTGGTTTTTCAACACTATCACAAGTGCAAAAAGTGTTTTTTCCACACTAATACAAGTGCAAAAGTGGTTTCCTGCACCAACACAAGTGCGAAAAGTGGTTTTTCAACACTAACACAAGTGCAAAAAGTGGTTTTCAACACTAACACAAGTGCAAAAAGTGGTTTTTCAACACTAACACAAGTGCGAAAAGTGGTTTTTCAACACTATCACAAGTGCAAAAAGTGTTTTTTCCACACTAATACAAGTGCAAAAGTGGTTTTTCAACACTAACACAAGTGCAAAAAGTGGTTTTTCCACACTAATACAAGTGCAAAAGTGGTTTCCTGCACCAACACAAGTGCGAAAAGTGCTTTTTCAACACTAACACAAGTGCGAAAAGTGGTTTTTCCACACTAATACAAGGGCAAAAGTGGTTTCCTGCACCAACACAAGTGCGAAAAGTGGTTTTTCAACACTAACACAAGTGCGAAAAGTGGTTTTTCAACACTATCACAAGTGCAAAAAGTGTTTTTTCCACACTAATACAAGTGCAAAAGTGGTTTTTCAACACTAACACAAGTGCAAAAAGTGGTTTTTCAACACTAACACAAGTGCGAAAAGTGTTTTTTCCACACTAACACAAGTGCGAAAAGTGGTTTCCTGCACCAACACAAGTGCAAAAGTGGTTTTTCAACATTAACACAAGTGCGAAAAGTGGTTTTTCAACACTATCACAAGCGCAAAAAGTGTTTTTTCCACACTAATACAAGTGCAAAAGTGGTTTCCTGCACCAACACAAGTGCGAAATGTGGTTTTTCAACACTAACACAAGTGCGAAAAGTGTTTTTTCCACACTAATACAAGTGCAAAAGTGGTTTCCTGCACCAACACAAGTGCGAAAAGTGGTTTTTCAACACGAACACAAGTCCGAAATGTGGTTTTTCAACACTAACACAAGTGCGAAAAGTGGTTTTTCAACACTAACGCAAGTGCGAAAAGTGTTTTTTCCACACTAATACAAGTGCGAAAGTGGTTTCCTGCACCAACACAAGTGTGAAAAGTGGTTTTTCAACACTAACACAAGTGCGAAAAGTGGTTTTTCAACACTAACACAAGTGCAAAAAGTGGTTTTTCAACACTAACACAAGTGCAAAAAGTGGTTTTTCAACACTATCACAAGTGCAAAAAGTGTTTTTTCCACACTAATACAAGTGCAAAAGTGGTTTCCTGCACCAACACAAGTGCGAAAAGTGGTTTTTCAACACTAACACAAGTGCGAAAAGTGGTTTTTCAACACTACCACAAGTGCAAAAAGTGGTTTTTCCACACTAATACAAGTGCAAAAGTGGTTTCCTGCACCAACACAAGTGCGAAAAGTGCTTTTTCAACACTAACACAAGTGCGAAAAGTGGTTTTTCAACACTATCACAAGTGCAAAAAGTGTTTTTTCCACACTAATACAAGTGCAAAAGTGGTTTCCTGCACCAATACAAGTGCGAAAGGTGGTTTTTCAACACTAACACAAGTGCGAAAAGTGGTTTTTCAACACTAATACAAGTGCAAAAAGTGGTTTTTCCACACTAATACAAGTGCAAAAGTGGTTTCCTGCACCAACACAAGTGCGAAAAGTGCTTTTTCAACACTAACACAAGTGCGAAAAGTGGTTTTTCAACACTATCACAAGTGCAAAAAGTGTTTTTTCCACACTAATACAAGTGCAAAAGTGGTTTCCTGCACCAATACAAGTGCGAAAGGTGGTTTTTCAACACTAACAGAGGTGCGAAAAGTGATTTTTCAACACTATCACAAGTGCAAAAAGTGGTTTTTCCACACTAATACAAGTTCAAAAGTGGTTTCCTGCACCAACACAAGTGCAAAAAGTGTTTTTTTAACACTAACACAAGTGCGAAAAGTGGTTTTTCAACACTAACACAAGTGCAAAAAGTGGTTTTTCAACACTAACACAAGTGCGAAAAGTGGTTTTTCAACACTAACACAAGTGCAAAAAGTGGTTTTTCCACACTAATACAAGTGCAAAAGTGGTTTACTGCACCAACACATGTGCGAAAAGTGGTTTTTCAACACCAACACAAGTGCAAAAAGTGGTTTTTCAACACTATCACAAGTGCAAAAAGTGGTTTTTCCACACTAATACAAGTGCAAAAGTGGTTTCCTGCACCAACACAAGTGCGAAAAGTGGTTTTTCAACACTAACACAAGTGCGAAAAGTGGTTTTTCAACACTACCACAAGTGCAAAAAGTGTTTTTTCCACACTAATACAAGTGCAAAAGTGGTTTCCTGCACCAACACAAGTGCGAAAAGTGGTTTTTCAACACTAACACAAGTGCGAAAAGTGGTATTTCAACACTAACACAAGTGCGAAAAGTGGTTTTTCCACACTAATACAAGTGCAAAAGTGGTTTCCTGCACCAACACAAGTGCGAAAAGTGGTTTTTCAACACTAACACAAGTGCGAAAAGTGTTTTTTCCACATTAATACAAGTGCAAAAGTGGTTTCCTGCACCAACACAAGTGCGAAAAGTGGTTTTTCAACACTAACACAAGTGCGAAAAGTGGTTTTTCAACACTAACACAAGTGCGAAAAGTGGTTTTTCAACACTACCACAAGTGCAAAAAGTGGTTTTTCCACACTAATACAAGTGCAAAAGTGGTTTCCTGCACCAACACAAGTGCGAAAAGTGGTTTTTCAACACTAACACAAGTGCGAAAAGTGGTATTTCAACACTAACACAAGTGCGAAAAGTGGTTTTTCCACACTAATACAAGTGCAAAAGTGGTTTCCTGCACCAACACAAGTGCGAAAAGTGGTTTTTCAACACTAACACAAGTGCGAAAAGTGTTTTTTCCACATTAATACAAGTGCAAAAGTGGTTTCCTGCACCAACACAAGTGCGAAAAGTGGTTTTTCAACACTAACACAAGTGCGAAAAGTGGTTTTTCAACACTAACACAAGTGCGAAAAGTGGTTTTTCAACACTATCACAAGTGCAAAAAGTGTTTTTTACACACTAATACAAGTGCAAAAGTGGTTTCCTGCACCAACACAAGTGCAAAAGTGGTTTTTCAACACTAACACAAGTGCGAAAAGTGGTTTTTCAACACTAACACAAGTGCGAAAAGTGTTTTTTCCACACTAATACAAGTGCAAAAGTGGTTTTCCTGCACCAACACAAGTGCGAAAAGTGGTTTTTCAACACTAACACAAGTGCGGAATGTGGTTTTTCAACACTAACACAAGTGCGAAAAGTGGTTTTTCAACACTAACATAAGTGCGAAAAGTGTTTTTTCCACACTAATACAAGTGCAAAAGTGGTTTCCTGCACCAACACAAGTGTGAAAAGTGGTTTTTCAACACTAACACAAGTGCGAAAAGTGGTTTTTCAACACTAACACAAGTGCGAAAAGTGGTTTTTCAAGACTAACACAAGTGCAAAAAGTGGTTTTTCAACACTATCACAAGTGCAAAAAGTGTTTTTTCCACACTAATACAAGTGCAAAAGTGGTTTCCTGCACCAACACAAGTGCGAAAAGTGGTTTTTCAACACTAACACAAGTGCGAAAAGTGGTTTTTCAACACTAACACAAGTGCGAAAAGTGTTTTTTCCACACTAATACAAGTGCAAAAGTGGTTTCCTGCACCAACACAAGTGCGAAAAGTGGTTTTTCAACACTAACACAAGTGCGAAAAGTGGTTTTTCAACACTAACACAAGTGCAAAAAGTGGTTTTTCAACACTAACACAAGTGCGAAAAGTGGTTTTTCAACACTAACACAAGTGCAAAAAGTGGTTTTTCCACACTAATACAAGTGCAAAAGTGGTTTCCTGCACCAACACATGTGCGAAAAGTGGTTTTTCAACACCAACACAAGTGCGAAAAGTGGTTTTTCAACACTATCACAAGTGCAAAAAGTGGTTTTTCCACACTAATACAAGTGCAAAAGTGGTTTCCTGCACCAACACAAGTGCGAAAAGTGGTTTTTCAACACTAACACAAGTGCGAAAAGTGGTTTTTCAACACTATCACAAGTGCAAAAAGTGTTTTTTCCACACTAATACAAGTGCAAAAGTGGTTTCCTGCACCAACACAAGTGCAAAAGTGGTTTTTCAACACTAACACAAGTGCGAAAAGTGGTTTTTCAACACTAACACAAGTGCGAAAAGTGTTTTTTCCACACTAATACAAGTGCAAAAGTGGTTTTCCTGCACCAACACAAGTGCGAAAAGTGGTTTTTCAACACTAACACAAGTGCGAAAAGTAGTTTTTCAACACTAACACAAGTGCAAAAAGTGGTTTTTCCACACTAATACAAGTGCAAAAGTGGTTTCCTGCACCAACACAAGTGCGAAAAGTGGTTTTTCAACACTAACACAAGTGCGAAACGTGGTTTTTCAACACTAACACAAGTGCGAAAAGTGTTTTTTCCACACTAATACAAGTGCAAAAGTGGTTTCCTGCACCAACACAAGTGCAAAAGTGGTTTTTCAACACTAACACAAGTGTGAAAAGTGTTTTTCCACACTAACACAAGTGCGAAAAGTGGTTTCCTGCACCAACAAAAGTGCAAAAGTGGTTTTTCAACACTAACACAAGTGCGAAAAGTGGTTTTTCAACACTAACACAAGTGCGAAAAGTGTTTTTTCCACATGAATACAAGTGCAAAAGTGGTTTCCTGCACCAACACAGTGCGAAAAGTGGTTTTTCAACACTAACACAAGTGCGAAAAGTGGTTTTTCAACACTAACACAAGTGCGAAAAGTGTTTTTTCAACACTATCACAAGTGCAAAAAGTGTTTTTTCCACACTAATACAAGTGCAAAAGTGGTTTCCTGCACCAACACAAGTGCAAAAGTGGTTTTTCAACACTAACACAAGTGCAAAAAGTGGTTTTTCAACACTAACACAAGTGCGAAAAGTGTTTTTTTCACACTAATACAAGTGCAAAAGTGGTTTCCTGCACCAACACAAGTGCGAAAAGTGGTTTTTCAACACTAACACAAGTGCGAAATGTGGTTTTTCAACACTAACACAAGTGCGAAAAGTGTTTTTTCCACACTAATACAAGTGCAAAAGTGGTTTCCTGCACCAACACAAGTGCGAAAAGTGGTTTTTCAACACTAACACAAGTGCAAAAAGTGGTTTTTCAACACTAACACAAGTGCGAAAAGTGGTTTTTCAACACTAACACAAGTGCAAAAAGTGGCTTTTCCACACTAATACAAGTGCAAAAGTGGTTTCCTGCACCAACACATGTGCGAAAAGTGGTTTTTCAACACCAACACAAGTGCGAAAAGTGGTTTTTCAACACTATCACAAGTGCAAAAAGTGGTTTTTCCACACTAATACAAGTGCTAAAGTGGTTCCCTGCACCAACACAAGTGCGAAAAGTGGTTTTTCAATACTAACACAAGTGCGAAATGTGGTTTTTCAACACTATCACAAGTGCAAAAAGTGTTTTTTCCACACTAATACAAGTGCAAAAGTGGTTTCCTGCACCAACACAAGTGCGAAAAGTGGTTTTTCAACACTAACACAAGTGCAAAAAGTGGTTTTCAACACTAACACAAGTGCGAAAAGTGTTTTTTCAACACTATCACAAGTGCAAAAAGTGTTTTTTCCACACTAATACAAGTGCAAAAGTGGTTTCCTGCACCAACACAAGTGCAAAAGTGGTTTTTCAACACTAACACAAGTGCAAAAAGTGGTTTTTCAACACTAACACAAGTGCGAAAAGTGTTTTTTTCACACTAATACAAGTGCAAAAGTGGTTTCCTGCACCAACACAAGTGCGAAAAGTGGTTTTTCAACACTAACACAAGTGCGAAATGTGGTTTTTCAACACTAACACAAGTGCGAAAAGTGTTTTTTCCACACTAATACAAGTGCAAAAGTGGTTTCCTGCACCAACACAAGTGCGAAAAGTGGTTTTTCAACACTAACACAAGTGCAAAAAGTGGTTTTTCAACACTAACACAAGTGCGAAAAGTGGTTTTTCAACACTAACACAAGTGCAAAAAGTGGCTTTTCCACACTAATACAAGTGCAAAAGTGGTTTCCTGCACCAACACATGTGCGAAAAGTGGTTTTTCAACACCAACACAAGTGCGAAAAGTGGTTTTTCAACACTATCACAAGTGCAAAAAGTGGTTTTTCCACACTAATACAAGTGCTAAAGTGGTTCCCTGCACCAACACAAGTGCGAAAAGTGGTTTTTCAACATTAACACAAGTGCGAAATGTGGTTTTTCAACACTATCACAAGTGCAAAAAGTGTTTTTTCCACACTAATACAAGTGCAAAAGTGGTTTCCTGCACCAACACAAGTGCGAAAAGTGGTTTTTCAACACTAACACAAGTGCAAAAAGTGGTTTTCAACACTAACACAAGTGCAAAAAGTGGTTTTTCAACACTAACACAAGTGCGAAAAGTGGTTTTTCAACACTATCACAAGTGCAAAAAGTGTTTTTTCCACACTAATACAAGTGCAAAAGTGGTTTCCTGCACCAATACAAGTGTGAAAGGTGGTTTTTCAACACTAACAGAAGTGCGAAAAGTGATTTTTCAACACTATCACAAGTGCAAAAAGTGGTTTTTCCACACTAATACAAGTGCAAAAGTGGTTTCCTGCACCAACACAAGTGCAAAAAAGTGGTTTTTCAACACTAACACAAGTGCGAAAAGTGGTTTTTCAACACTAACACAAGTGCAAAAAGTGGTTTTTCAACACTAACACAAGTGCAAAAAGTGGTTTTTCAACACTAACACAAGTGCGAAAAGTGGTTTTTCAACACTAACACAAGTGCAAAAAGTGGTTTTTCCACACTAATACAAGTGCAAAAGTGGTTTCCTGCACCAACACAAGTGCGAAAAGTGGTTTTTCAACACTAACACAAGTGCGAAACGTGGTTTTTCAACACTAACACAAGTGCGAAAAGTGTTTTTTCCACACTAATACAAGTGCAAAAGTGGTTTCCTGCACCAACACAAGTGCAAAAGTGGTTTTTCAACACTAACACAAGTGTGAAAAGTGTTTTTCCACACTAACACAAGTGCGAAAAGTGGTTTCCTGCACCAACAAAAGTGCAAAGTGGTTTTTCAACACTAACACAAGTGCGAAAAGTGGTTTTTTCAACACTAACACAAGTGCGAAAAGTGTTTTTTTTCCACATTAATACAAGTGCAAAAGTGGTTTCCTGCACCAACACAGTGCGAAAAGTGGTTTTTCAACACTAACACAAGTGCGAAAAGTGGTTTTTCAACACTAACACAAGTGCGAAAAGTGTTTTTTCAACACCATCACAAGTGCAAAAAGTGTTTTTTCCACACTAATACAAGTGCAAAAGTGGTTTCCTGCACCAACACAAGTGCAAAAGTGGTTTTTCAACACTAACACAAGTGCAAAAAGTGGTTTTCAACACTAACACAAGTGCGAAAAGTGTTTTTTTTCACACTAATACAAGTGCAAAAGTGGTTTCCTGCACCAACACAAGTGCGAAAAGTGGTTTTTCAACACTAACACAAGTGCGAAAAGTGTTTTTTTCCACACTAATACAAGTGCAAAAGTGGTTTCCTGCACCAACACAAGTGCGAAAAGTGGTTTTTCAACACTAACACAAGTGCAAAAAGTGGTTTTCAACACTAACACAAGTGCAAAAAGTGGTTTTTCAACACTAACACAAGTGCGAAAAGTGGTTTTTCAACACTAACACAAGTGCGAAAAGTGTTTTTTCAACACTATCACAAGTGCAAAAGTGTTTTTTCCACACTAATACAAGTGCAAAAGTGGTTTCCTGCACCAACACAAGTGCAAAAGTGGTTTTTCAACACTAACACAAGTGCAAAAAGTGGTTTTTCAACACTAACACAAGTGCGAAAAGTGTTTTTTTCACACTAATACAAGTGCAAAAGTGGTTTCCTGCACCAACACAAGTGCGAAAAGTGGTTTTTCAACACTATCACAAGTGCAAAAAGTGTTTTTTCCACACTAATACAAGTGCAAAAGTGGTTTCCTGCACCAACACAAGTGCGAAAAGTGGTTTTTCAACACTAACACAAGTGCAAAAAGTGGTTTTCAACACTAACACAAGTGCAAAAAGTGGTTTTTCAACACTAACACAAGTGCGAAAAGTGGTTTTTCAACACTATCACAAGTGCAAAAAGTGTTTTTTCCACACTAATACAAGTGCAAAAGTGGTTTCCTGCACCAATACAAGTGTGAAAGGTGGTTTTTCAACACTAACAGAAGTGCGAAAAGTGATTTTTCAACACTATCACAAGTGCAAAAAGTGGTTTTTCCACACTAATACAAGTGCAAAAGTGGTTTCCTGCACCAACACAAGTGCAAAAAGTGGTTTTTCAACACTAACACAAGTGCGAAAAGTGGTTTTTCAACACTAACACAAGTGCAAAAAGTGGTTTTTCAACACTAACACAAGTGCGAAAAGTGGTTTTTCAACAACACAAGTGCAAAAAGTGGTTTTTCCACACTAATACAAGTGCAAAAGTGGTTTCCTGCACCAACACAAGTGCGAAAAGTGGTTTTTCAACACTAACACAAGTGCGAAACGTGGTTTTTCAACACTAACACAAGTGCGAAAAGTGTTTTTTCCACACTAATACAAGTGCAAAAGTGGTTTCCTGCACCAACACAAGTGCAAAAGTGGTTTTTCAACACTAACACAAGTGTGAAAAGTGTTTTTCCACACTAACACAAGTGCGAAAAGTGGTTTCCTGCACCAACAAAAGTGCAAAAGTGGTTTTTCAACACTAACACAAGTGCGAAAAGTGGTTTTTCAACACTAACACAAGTGCGAAAAGTGTTTTTTCCACATTAATACAAGTGCAAAAGTGGTTTCCTGCACCAACACAGTGCGAAAAGTGGTTTTTCAACACTAACACAAGTGCGAAAAGTGGTTTTTCAACACTAACACAAGTGCGAAAAGTGTTTTTTCAACACTATCACAAGTGCAAAAAGTGTTTTTTCCACACTAATACAAGTGCAAAAGTGGTTTCCTGCACCAACACAAGTGCAAAAGTGGTTTTTCAACACTAACACAAGTGCAAAAAGTGGTTTTTCAACACTAACACAAGTGCGAAAAGTGTTTTTTTCACACTAATACAAGTGCAAAAGTGGTTTCCTGCACCAACACAAGTGCGAAAAGTGGTTTTTCAACACTAACACAAGTGCGAAATGTGGTTTTTCAACACTAACACAAGTGCAAAAAGTGGTTTTTCAACACTAACACAAGTGCGAAAAGTGGTTTTTCAACACTAACACAAGTGCAAAAAGTGGTTTTTCCACACTAATACAAGTGCAAAAGTGGTTTCCTGCACCAACACAAGTGCGAAAAGTGGTTTTTCAACACTAACACAAGTGCGAAACGTGGTTTTTCAACACTAACACAAGTGCGAAAAGTGTTTTTTCCACACTAATACAAGTGCAAAAGTGGTTTCCTGCACCAACACAAGTGCAAAAGTGGTTTTTCAACACTAACACAAGTGTGAAAAGTGTTTTTCCACACTAACACAAGTGCGAAAAGTGGTTTCCTGGACCAACAAAAGTGCAAAAGTGGTTTTTCAACACTAACACAAGTGCGAAAAGTGGTTTTTCAACACTAACACAAGTGCGAAAAGTGTTTTTTCCACATTAATACAAGTGCAAAAGTGGTTTCCTGCACCAACACAGTGCGAAAAGTGGTTTTTCAACACTAACACAAGTGCGAAAAGTGGTTTTTCAACACTAACACAAGTGCGAAAAGTGTTTTTTCAACACTATCACAAGTGCAAAAAGTGTTTTTTCCACACTAATACAAGTGCAAAAGTGGTTTCCTGCACCAACACAAGTGCAAAAGTGGTTTTTCAACACTAACACAAGTGCAAAAAGTGGTTTTTCAACACTAACACAAGTGCGAAAAGTGTTTTTTTCACACTAATACAAGTGCAAAAGTGGTTTCCTGCACCAACACAAGTGCGAAAAGTGGTTTTTCAACACTAACACAAGTGCGAAATGTGGTTTTTCAACACTAACACAAGTGCGAAAAGTGTTTTTTCCACACTAATACAAGTGCAAAAGTGGTTTCCTGCACCAACACAAGTGCGAAAAGTGGTTTTTCAACACTAACACAAGTGCAAAAAGTGGTTTTTCAACACTAACACAAGTGCGAAAAGTGGTTTTTCAACACTAACACAAGTGCAAAAAGTGGCTTTTCCACACTAATACAAGTGCAAAAGTGGTTTCCTGCACCAACACATGTGCGAAAAGTGGTTTTTCAACACCAACACAAGTGCGAAAAGTGGTTTTTCAACACTATCACAAGTGCAAAAAGTGGTTTTTCCACACTAATACAAGTGCTAAAGTGGTTCCCTGCACCAACACAAGTGCGAAAAGTGGTTTTTCAACACTAACACAAGTGCGAAATGTGGTTTTTCAACACTATCACAAGTGCAAAAAGTGTTTTTTCCACACTAATACAAGTGCAAAAGTGGTTTCCTGCACCAACACAAGTGCGAAAAGTGGTTTTTCAACACTAACACAAGTGCAAAAAGTGGTTTTCAACACTAACACAAGTGCGAAAAGTGGTTTTTCCACACTAATACAAGTGCAAAAGTGGTTTCCTGCACCAACACAAGTGCGAAAAGTGGTTTTTCAACACTAACACAAGTGCGAAAAGTGGTTTTTCAACACTATCACAAGTGCAAAAAGTGGTTTTTCCACACTAATACAAGTGCAAAAGTGGTTTACTGCACCAACACAAGTGCGAAAAGTGGTTTTTCAACACTAACACAAGTGCGAAAAGTGGTTTTTCAACACTAACACAAGTGCAAAGCGTGGTTTTTCAACACTAACACAAGTGCGAAAAGTGGTTTTTCAACACTAACACAAGTGCGAAAAGTGGTTTTTCAACACTATCACAAGTGCAAAAAGTGTTTTTTCCACACTAATACAAGTGCAAAAGTGGTTTCCTGCACCAACACAAGTGCAAAAGTGGTTTTTCAACACTAACACAAGTGCGAAAAGTGGTTTTTCAACACTAACACAAGTGCGAAAAGTGTTTTTTCCACACTAATACAAGTGCAAAAGTGGTTTTCCTGCACCAACACAAGTGCGAAAAGTGGTTTTTCAACACTAACACAAGTGCGAAAAGTGGTTTTTCAACACTAACACAAGTGCAAAAAGTGGTTTTTCCACACTAATACAAGTGCAAAAGTGGTTTCCTGCACCAACACAAGTGCGAAAAGTGGTTTTTCAACACTAACACAAGTGCGAAACGTGGTTTTTCAACACTAACACAAGTGCGAAAAGTGTTTTTTCCACACTAATACAAGTGCAAAAGTGGTTTCCTGCACCAACACAAGTGCAAAAGTGGTTTTTCAACACTAACACAAGTGTGAAAAGTGTTTTTCCACACTAACACAAGTGCGAAAAGTGGTTTCCTGCACCAACAAAAGTGCAAAAGTGGTTTTTCAACACTAACACAAGTGCGAAAAGTGGTTTTTCAACACTAACACAAGTGCGAAAAGTGTTTTTTCCACATGAATACAAGTGCAAAAGTGGTTTCCTGCACCAACACAGTGCGAAAAGTGGTTTTTCAACACTAACACAAGTGCGAAAAGTGGTTTTTCAACACTAACACAAGTGCGAAAAGTGTTTTTTCAACACTATCACAAGTGCAAAAAGTGTTTTTTCCACACTAATACAAGTGCAAAAGTGGTTTCCTGCACCAACACAAGTGCAAAAGTGGTTTTTCAACACTAACACAAGTGCAAAAAGTGGTTTTTCAACACTAACACAAGTGCGAAAAGTGTTTGTTTCACACTAATACAAGTGCAAAAGTGGTTTCCTGCACCAACACAAGTGCGAAAAGTGGTTTTTCAACACTAACACAAGTGCGAAATGTGGTTTTTCAACACTAACACAAGTGCGAAAAGTGTTTTTTCCACACTAATACAAGTGCAAAAGTGGTTTCCTGCACCAACACAAGTGCGAAAAGTGGTTTTTCAACACTAACACAAGTGCAAAAAGTGGTTTTTCAACACTAACACAAGTGCGAAAAGTGGTTTTTCAACACTAACACAAGTGCAAAAAGTGGCTTTTCCACACTAATACAAGTGCAAAAGTGGTTTCCTGCACCAACACATGTGCGAAAAGTGGTTTTTCAACACCAACACAAGTGCGAAAAGTGGTTTTTCAACACTATCACAAGTGCAAAAAGTGGTTTTTCCACACTAATACAAGTGCTAAAGTGGTTCCCTGCACCAACACAAGTGCGAAAAGTGGTTTTTCAATACTAACACAAGTGCGAAATGTGGTTTTTCAACACTATCACAAGTGCAAAAAGTGTTTTTTCCACACTAATACAAGTGCAAAAGTGGTTTCCTGCACCAACACAAGTGCGAAAAGTGGTTTTTCAACACTAACACAAGTGCAAAAAGTGGTTTTCAACACTAACACAAGTGCGAAAAGTGTTTTTTCAACACTATCACAAGTGCAAAAAGTGTTTTTTCCACACTAATACAAGTGCAAAAGTGGTTTCCTGCACCAACACAAGTGCAAAAGTGGTTTTTCAACACTAACACAAGTGCAAAAAGTGGTTTTTCAACACTAACACAAGTGCGAAAAGTGTTTTTTTCACACTAATACAAGTGCAAAAGTGGTTTCCTGCACCAACACAAGTGCGAAAAGTGGTTTTTCAACACTAACACAAGTGCGAAATGTGGTTTTTCAACACTAACACAAGTGCGAAAAGTGTTTTTTCCACACTAATACAAGTGCAAAAGTGGTTTCCTGCACCAACACAAGTGCGAAAAGTGGTTTTTCAACACTAACACAAGTGCAAAAAGTGGTTTTTCAACACTAACACAAGTGCGAAAAGTGGTTTTTCAACACTAACACAAGTGCAAAAAGTGGCTTTTCCACACTAATACAAGTGCAAAAGTGGTTTCCTGCACCAACACATGTGCGAAAAGTGGTTTTTCAACACCAACACAAGTGCGAAAAGTGGTTTTTCAACACTATCACAAGTGCAAAAAGTGGTTTTTCCACACTAATACAAGTGCTAAAGTGGTTCCCTGCACCAACACAAGTGCGAAAAGTGGTTTTTCAACATTAACACAAGTGCGAAATGTGGTTTTTCAACACTATCACAAGTGCAAAAAGTGTTTTTTCCACACTAATACAAGTGCAAAAGTGGTTTCCTGCACCAACACAAGTGCGAAAAGTGGTTTTTCAACACTAACACAAGTGCAAAAAGTGGTTTTCAACACTAACACAAGTGCAAAAAGTGGTTTTTCAACACTAACACAAGTGCGAAAAGTGGTTTTTCAACACTATCACAAGTGCAAAAAGTGTTTTTTCCACACTAATACAAGTGCAAAAGTGGTTTTTCAACACTAACACAAGTGCAAAAAGTGGTTTTTCCACACTAATACAAGTGCAAAAGTGGTTTCCTGCACCAACACAAGTGCGAAAAGTGCTTTTTCAACACTAACACAAGTGCGAAAAGTGGTTTTTCCACACTAATACAAGGGCAAAAGTGGTTTCCTGCACCAACACAAGTGCGAAAAGTGGTTTTTCAACACTAACACAAGTGCGAAAAGTGGTTTTTCAACACTATCACAAGTGCAAAAAGTGTTTTTTCCACACTAATACAAGTGCAAAAGTGGTTTTTCAACACTAACACAAGTGCAAAAAGTGGTTTTTCAACACTAACACAAGTGCGAAAAGTGTTTTTTCCACACTAACACAAGTGCGAAAAGTGGTTTCCTGCACCAACACAAGTGCAAAAGTGGTTTTTCAACATTAACACAAGTGCGAAAAGTGGTTTTTCAACACTATCACAAGCGCAAAAAGTGTTTTTTCCACACTAATACAAGTGCAAAAGTGGTTTCCTGCACCAACACAAGTGCGAAATGTGGTTTTTCAACACTAACACAAGTGCGAAAAGTGTTTTTTCCACACTAATACAAGTGCAAAAGTGGTTTCCTGCACCAACACAAGTGCGAAAAGTGGTTTTTCAACACGAACACAAGTCCGAAATGTGGTTTTTCAACACTAACACAAGTGCGAAAAGTGGTTTTTCAACACTAACGCAAGTGCGAAAAGTGTTTTTTCCACACTAATACAAGTGCGAAAGTGGTTTCCTGCACCAACACAAGTGTGAAAAGTGGTTTTTCAACACTAACACAAGTGCGAAAAGTGGTTTTTCAACACTAACACAAGTGCAAAAAGTGGTTTTTCAACACTAACACAAGTGCAAAAAGTGGTTTTTCAACACTATCACAAGTGCAAAAAGTGTTTTTTCCACACTAATACAAGTGCAAAAGTGGTTTCCTGCACCAACACAAGTGCGAAAAGTGGTTTTTCAACACTAACACAAGTGCGAAAAGTGGTTTTTCAACACTACCACAAGTGCAAAAAGTGGTTTTTCCACACTAATACAAGTGCAAAAGTGGTTTCCTGCACCAACACAAGTGCGAAAAGTGCTTTTTCAACACTAACACAAGTGCGAAAAGTGGTTTTTCAACACTATCACAAGTGCAAAAAGTGTTTTTTCCACACTAATACAAGTGCAAAAGTGGTTTCCTGCACCAATACAAGTGCGAAAGGTGGTTTTTCAACACTAACACAAGTGCGAAAAGTGGTTTTTCAACACTAATACAAGTGCAAAAAGTGGTTTTTCCACACTAATACAAGTGCAAAAGTGGTTTCCTGCACCAACACAAGTGCGAAAAGTGCTTTTTCAACACTAACACAAGTGCGAAAAGTGGTTTTTCAACACTATCACAAGTGCAAAAAGTGTTTTTTCCACACTAATACAAGTGCAAAAGTGGTTTCCTGCACCAATACAAGTGCGAAAGGTGGTTTTTCAACACTAACAGAGGTGCGAAAAGTGATTTTTCAACACTATCACAAGTGCAAAAAGTGGTTTTTCCACACTAATACAAGTTCAAAAGTGGTTTCCTGCACCAACACAAGTGCAAAAAGTGTTTTTTTAACACTAACACAAGTGCGAAAAGTGGTTTTTCAACACTAACACAAGTGCAAAAAGTGGTTTTTCAACACTAACACAAGTGCGAAAAGTGGTTTTTCAACACTAACACAAGTGCAAAAAGTGGTTTTTCCACACTAATACAAGTGCAAAAGTGGTTTACTGCACCAACACATGTGCGAAAAGTGGTTTTTCAACACCAACACAAGTGCAAAAAGTGGTTTTTCAACACTATCACAAGTGCAAAAAGTGGTTTTTCCACACTAATACAAGTGCAAAAGTGGTTTCCTGCACCAACACAAGTGCGAAAAGTGGTTTTTCAACACTAACACAAGTGCGAAAAGTGGTTTTTCAACACTACCACAAGTGCAAAAAGTGTTTTTTCCACACTAATACAAGTGCAAAAGTGGTTTCCTGCACCAACACAAGTGCGAAAAGTGGTTTTTCAACACTAACACAAGTGCGAAAAGTGGTATTTCAACACTAACACAAGTGCGAAAAGTGGTTTTTCCACACTAATACAAGTGCAAAAGTGGTTTCCTGCACCAACACAAGTGCGAAAAGTGGTTTTTCAACACTAACACAAGTGCGAAAAGTGTTTTTTCCACATTAATACAAGTGCAAAAGTGGTTTCCTGCACCAACACAAGTGCGAAAAGTGGTTTTTCAACACTAACACAAGTGCGAAAAGTGGTTTTTCAACACTAACACAAGTGCGAAAAGTGGTTTTTCAACACTACCACAAGTGCAAAAAGTGGTTTTTCCACACTAATACAAGTGCAAAAGTGGTTTCCTGCACCAACACAAGTGCGAAAAGTGGTTTTTCAACACTAACACAAGTGCGAAAAGTGGTATTTCAACACTAACACAAGTGCGAAAAGTGGTTTTTCCACACTAATACAAGTGCAAAAGTGGTTTCCTGCACCAACACAAGTGCGAAAAGTGGTTTTTCAACACTAACACAAGTGCGAAAAGTGTTTTTTCCACATTAATACAAGTGCAAAAGTGGTTTCCTGCACCAACACAAGTGCGAAAAGTGGTTTTTCAACACTAACACAAGTGCGAAAAGTGGTTTTTCAACACTAACACAAGTGCGAAAAGTGGTTTTTCAACACTATCACAAGTGCAAAAAGTGTTTTTTACACACTAATACAAGTGCAAAAGTGGTTTCCTGCACCAACACAAGTGCAAAAGTGGTTTTTCAACACTAACACAAGTGCGAAAAGTGGTTTTTCAACACTAACACAAGTGCGAAAAGTGTTTTTTCCACACTAATACAAGTGCAAAAGTGGTTTTCCTGCACCAACACAAGTGCGAAAAGTGGTTTTTCAACACTAACACAAGTGCGGAATGTGGTTTTTCAACACTAACACAAGTGCGAAAAGTGGTTTTTCAACACTAACATAAGTGCGAAAAGTGTTTTTTCCACACTAATACAAGTGCAAAAGTGGTTTCCTGCACCAACACAAGTGTGAAAAGTGGTTTTTCAACACTAACACAAGTGCGAAAAGTGGTTTTTCAACACTAACACAAGTGCGAAAAGTGGTTTTTCAAGACTAACACAAGTGCAAAAAGTGGTTTTTCAACACTATCACAAGTGCAAAAAGTGTTTTTTCCACACTAATACAAGTGCAAAAGTGGTTTCCTGCACCAACACAAGTGCGAAAAGTGGTTTTTCAACACTAACACAAGTGCGAAAAGTGGTTTTTCAACACTAACACAAGTGCGAAAAGTGTTTTTTCCACACTAATACAAGTGCAAAAGTGGTTTCCTGCACCAACACAAGTGCGAAAAGTGGTTTTTCAACACTAACACAAGTGCGAAAAGTGGTTTTTCAACACTAACACAAGTGCAAAAAGTGGTTTTTCAACACTAACACAAGTGCGAAAAGTGGTTTTTCAACACTAACACAAGTGCAAAAAGTGGTTTTTCCACACTAATACAAGTGCAAAAGTGGTTTCCTGCACCAACACATGTGCGAAAAGTGGTTTTTCAACACCAACACAAGTGCGAAAAGTGGTTTTTCAACACTATCACAAGTGCAAAAAGTGGTTTTTCCACACTAATACAAGTGCAAAAGTGGTTTCCTGCACCAACACAAGTGCGAAAAGTGGTTTTTCAACACTAACACAAGTGCGAAAAGTGGTTTTTCAACACTATCACAAGTGCAAAAAGTGTTTTTTCCACACTAATACAAGTGTAAAAGTGGTTTCCTGCACCAACACAATTGCGAAAAGTGGTTTTTCAACACTAACACAAGTGCGAAAAGTGGTATTTCAACACTAACATAAGTGCGAAAAGTGGTTTTTCCACACTAATACAAGGGCAAAAGTGGTTTCCTGCACCAACACAAGTGCGAAAAGTGGTTTTTCAACACTAACACAAGTGCGAAAAGTGGTTTTTCAACACTATCACAAGTGCAAAAAGTGTTTTTTCCACACTAATACAAGTGCAAAAGTGGTTTCCTGCACCAACACAAGTGCAAAAGTGGTTTTTCAACACTAACACAAGTGCGAAAAGTGTTTTTTCCACACTAACACAAGTGCGAAAAGTGGTTTCCTGCACCAACACAAGTGCAAAAGTGGTTTTTCAACATTAACACAAGTGCGAAAAGTGGTTTTTCAACACTATCACAAGCGCAAAAAGTGTTTTTTCCACACTAATACAAGTGCAAAAGTGGTTTCCTGCACCAACACAAGTGCGAAATGTGGTTTTTCAACACTAACACAAGTGCGAAAAGTGTTTTTTCCACACTAATACAAGTGCAAAAGTGGTTTCCTGCACCAACACAAGTGCGAAAAGTGGTTTTTCAACACGAACACAAGTCCGAAATGTGGTTTTTCAACACTAACACAAGTGCGAAAAGTGGTTTTTCAACACTAACGCAAGTGCGAAAAGTGTTTTTTCCACACTAATACAAGTGCGAAAGTGGTTTCCTGCACCAACACAAGTGTGAAAAGTGGTTTTTCAACACTAACACAAGTGCGAAAAGTGGTTTTTCAACACTAACACAAGTGCAAAAAGTGGTTTTTCAACACTAACACAAGTGCAAAAAGTGGTTTTTCAACACTATCACAAGTGCAAAAAGTGTTTTTTCCACACTAATACAAGTGCAAAAGTGGTTTCCTGCACCAACACAAGTGCGAAAAGTGGTTTTTCAACACTAACACAAGTGCGAAAAGTGGTTTTTCAACACTAACACAAGTGCAAAAAGTGGTTTTTCCACACTAATACAAGTGCAAAAGTGGTTTCCTGCACCAACACAAGTGCGAAAAGTGGTTTTTCAACACTAACACAAGTGCGAAAAGTGGTTTTTCAACACTATCACAAGTGCAAAAAGTGTTTTTTCCACACTAATACAAGTGCAAAAGTGGTTTCCTGCACCAATACAAGTGCGAAAGGTGGTTTTTCAACACTAACACAAGTGCGAAAAGTGGTTTTTCAACACTAATACAAGTGCAAAAAGTGGTTTTTCCACACTAATACAAGTGCAAAAGTGGTTTCCTGCACCAACACAAGTGCGAAAAGTGCTTTTTCAACACTAACACAAGTGCGAAAAGTGGTTTTTCAACACTATCACAAGTGCAAAAAGTGTTTTTTCCACACTAATACAAGTGCAAAAGTGGTTTCCTGCACCAATACAAGTGCGAAAGGTGGTTTTTCAACACTAACAGAGGTGCGAAAAGTGATTTTTCAACACTATCACAAGTGCAAAAAGTGGTTTTTCCACACTAATACAAGTTCAAAAGTGGTTTCCTGCACCAACACAAGTGCAAAAAGTGTTTTTTTAACACTAACACAAGTGCGAAAAGTGGTTTTTCAACACTAACACAAGTGCAAAAAGTGGTTTTTCAACACTAACACAAGTGCGAAAAGTGGTTTTTCAACACTAACACAAGTGCAAAAAGTGGTTTTTCCACACTAATACAAGTGCAAAAGTGGTTTACTGCACCAACACATGTGCGAAAAGTGGTTTTTCAACACCAACACAAGTGCAAAAAGTGGTTTTTCAACACTATCACAAGTGCAAAAAGTGGTTTTTCCACACTAATACAAGTGCAAAAGTGGTTTCCTGCACCAACACAAGTGCGAAAAGTGGTTTTTCAACACTAACACAAGTGCGAAAAGTGGTTTTTCAACACTACCACAAGTGCAAAAAGTGTTTTTTCCACACTAATACAAGTGCAAAAGTGGTTTCCTGCACCAACACAAGTGCGAAAAGTGGTTTTTCAACACTAACACAAGTGCGAAAAGTGGTATTTCAACACCAACACAAGTGCGAAAAGTGGTTTTTCCACACTAATACAAGTGCAAAAGTGGTTTCCTGCACCAACACAAGTGCGAAAAGTGGTTTTTCAACACTAACACAAGTGCGAAAAGTGTTTTTTCCACATTAATACAAGTGCAAAAGTGGTTTCCTGCACCAACACAAGTGCGAAAAGTGGTTTTTCAACACTAACACAAGTGCGAAAAGTGGTTTTTCAACACTAACACAAGTGCGAAAAGTGGTTTTTCAACACTACCACAAGTGCAAAAAGTGTTTTTTCCACACTAATACAAGTGCAAAAGTGGTTTCCTGCACCAACACAAGTGCGAAAAGTGGTTTTTCAACACTAACACAAGTGCGAAAAGTGGTATTTCAACACTAACACAAGTGCGAAAAGTGGTTTTTCCACACTAATACAAGTGCAAAAGTGGTTTCCTGCACCAACACAAGTGCGAAAAGTGGTTTTTCAACACTAACACAAGTGCGAAAAGTGTTTTTTCCACATTAATACAAGTGCAAAAGTGGTTTCCTGCACCAACACAAGTGCGAAAAGTGGTTTTTCAACACTAACACAAGTGCGTAAAGTGGTTTTTCAACACTAACACAAGTGCGAAAAGTGGTTTTTCAACACTATCACAAGTGCAAAAGTGGTTTCCTGCACCAACACAAGTGCAAAAGTGGTTTTTCAACACTAACACAAGTGCGAAAAGTGTTTTTTCCACACTAACACAAGTGCGAAAAGTGGTTTCCTGCACCAACACAAGTGCAAAAGTGGTTTTTCAACATTAACACAAGTGCGAAAAGTGGTTTTTCAACACTATCACAAGCGCAAAAAGTGTTTTTTCCACACTAATACAAGTGCAAAAGTGGTTTCCTGCACCAACACAAGTGCGAAATGTGGTTTTTCAACACTAACACAAGTGCGAAAAGTGTTTTTTCCACACTAATACAAGTGCAAAAGTGGTTTCCTGCACCAACACAAGTGCGAAAAGTGGTTTTTCAACACTAACACAAGTGCGAAAAGTGGTTTTTCAACACTAACACAAGTGCAAAAAGTGGTTTTTCCACACTAATACAAGTGCAAAAGTGGTTTCCTGCACCAACACAAGTGCGAAAAGTGCTTTTTCAACACTAACACAAGTGCGAAAAGTGGTTTTTCAACACTATCACAAGTGCAAAAAGTGTTTTTTCCACACTAATACAAGTGCAAAAGTGGTTTCCTGCACCAATACAAGTGCGAAAGGTGGTTTTTCAACACTAACAGAGGTGCGAAAAGTGATTTTTCAACACTATCACAAGTGCAAAAAGTGGTTTTTCCACACTAATACAAGTTCAAAAGTGGTTTCCTGCACCAACACAAGTGCAAAAAGTGTTTTTTCAACACTAACACAAGTGCGAAAAGTGGTTTTTCAACACTAACACAAGTGCAAAAAGTGGTTTTTCAACACTAACACAAGTGCGAAAAGTGGTTTACTGCACCAACACATGTGCGAAAAGTGGTTTTTCAACACCAACACAAGTGCAAAAAGTGGTTTTTCAACACTATCACAAGTGCAAAAAGTGGTTTTTCCACACTAATACAAGTGCAAAAGTGGTTTCCTGCACCAACACAAGTGCGAAAAGTGGTTTTTCAACACTAACACAAGTGCGAAAAGTGGTTTTTCAACACTACCACAAGTGCAAAAAGTGTTTTTTCCACACTAATACAAGTGCAAAAGTGGTTTCCTGCACCAACACAAGTGCGAAAAGTGGTTTTTCAACACTAACACAAGTGCGAAAAGTGGTATTTCAACACTAACACAAGTGCGAAAAGTGGTTTTTCCACACTAATACAAGTGCAAAAGTGGTTTCCTGCACCAACACAAGTGCGAAAAGTGGTTTTTCAACACTAACACAAGTGCGAAAAGTGTTTTTTCCACATTAATACAAGTGCAAAAGTGGTTTCCTGCACCAACACAAGTGCGAAAAGTGGTTTTTCAACACTAACACAAGTGCGAAAAGTGGTTTTTCAACACTAACACAAGTGCGAAAAGTGGTTTTTCAACACTACCACAAGTGCAAAAAGTGGTTTTTCCACACTAATACAAGTGCAAAAGTGGTTTCCTGCACCAACACAAGTGCGAAAAGTGGTTTTTCAACACTAACACAAGTGCGAAAAGTGGTATTTCAACACTAACACAAGTGCGAAAAGTGGTTTTTCCACACTAATACAAGTGCAAAAGTGGTTTCCTGCACCAACACAAGTGCGAAAAGTGGTTTTTCAACACTAACACAAGTGCGAAAAGTGTTTTTTCCACATTAATACAAGTGCAAAAGTGGTTTCCTGCACCAACACAAGTGCGAAAAGTGGTTTTTCAACACTAACACAAGTGCGAAAAGTGGTTTTTCAACACTAACACAAGTGCGAAAAGTGGTTTTTCAACACTATCACAAGTGCAAAAAGTGTTTTTTACACACTAATACAAGTGCAAAAGTGGTTTCCTGCACCAACACAAGTGCAAAAGTGGTTTTTCAACACTAACACAAGTGCGAAAAGTGGTTTTTCAACACTAACACAAGTGCGAAAAGTGTTTTTTCCACACTAATACAAGTGCAAAAGTGGTTTTCCTGCACCAACACAAGTGCGAAAAGTGGTTTTTCAACACTAACACAAGTGCGGAATGTGGTTTTTCAACACTAACACAAGTGCGAAAAGTGGTTTTTCAACACTAACATAAGTGCGAAAAGTGTTTTTTCCACACTAATACAAGTGCAAAAGTGGTTTCCTGCACCAACACAAGTGTGAAAAGTGGTTTTTCAACACTAACACAAGTGCGAAAAGTGGTTTTTCAACACTAACACAAGTGCGAAAAGTGGTTTTTCAAGACTAACACAAGTGCAAAAAGTGGTTTTTCAACACTATCACAAGTGCAAAAAGTGTTTTTTCCACACTAATACAAGTGCAAAAGTGGTTTCCTGCACCAACACAAGTGCGAAAAGTGGTTTTTCAACACTAACACAAGTGCGAAAAGTGGTTTTTCAACACTAACACAAGTGCGAAAAGTGTTTTTTCCACACTAATACAAGTGCAAAAGTGGTTTCCTGCACCAACACAAGTGCGAAAAGTGGTTTTTCAACACTAACACAAGTGCGAAAAGTGGTTTTTCAACACTAACACAAGTGCAAAAAGTGGTTTTTCAACACTAACACAAGTGCGAAAAGTGGTTTTTCAACACTAACACAAGTGCAAAAAGTGGTTTTTCCACACTAATACAAGTGCAAAAGTGGTTTCCTGCACCAACACATGTGCGAAAAGTGGTTTTTCAACACCAACACAAGTGCGAAAAGTGGTTTTTCAACACTATCACAAGTGCAAAAAGTGGTTTTTCCACACTAATACAAGTGCAAAAGTGGTTTCCTGCACCAACACAAGTGCGAAAAGTGGTTTTTCAACACTAACACAAGTGCGAAAAGTGGTTTTTCAACACTATCACAAGTGCAAAAAGTGTTTTTTCCACACTAATACAAGTGTAAAAGTGGTTTCCTGCACCAACACAATTGCGAAAAGTGGTTTTTCAACACTAACACAAGTGCGAAAAGTGGTATTTCAACACTAACATAAGTGCGAAAAGTGGTTTTTCCACACTAATACAAGGGCAAAAGTGGTTTCCTGCACCAACACAAGTGCGAAAAGTGGTTTTTCAACACTAACACAAGTGCGAAAAGTGGTTTTTCAACACTATCACAAGTGCAAAAAGTGTTTTTTCCACACTAATACAAGTGCAAAAGTGGTTTCCTGCACCAACACAAGTGCAAAAGTGGTTTTTCAACACTAACACAAGTGCGAAAAGTGTTTTTTCCACACTAACACAAGTGCGAAAAGTGGTTTCCTGCACCAACACAAGTGCAAAAGTGGTTTTTCAACATTAACACAAGTGCGAAAAGTGGTTTTTCAACACTATCACAAGCGCAAAAAGTGTTTTTTCCACACTAATACAAGTGCAAAAGTGGTTTCCTGCACCAACACAAGTGCGAAATGTGGTTTTTCAACACTAACACAAGTGCGAAAAGTGTTTTTTCCACACTAATACAAGTGCAAAAGTGGTTTCCTGCACCAACACAAGTGCGAAAAGTGGTTTTTCAACACGAACACAAGTCCGAAATGTGGTTTTTCAACACTAACACAAGTGCGAAAAGTGGTTTTTCAACACTAACGCAAGTGCGAAAAGTGTTTTTTCCACACTAATACAAGTGCGAAAGTGGTTTCCTGCACCAACACAAGTGTGAAAAGTGGTTTTTCAACACTAACACAAGTGCGAAAAGTGGTTTTTCAACACTAACACAAGTGCAAAAAGTGGTTTTTCAACACTAACACAAGTGCAAAAAGTGGTTTTTCAACACTATCACAAGTGCAAAAAGTGTTTTTTCCACACTAATACAAGTGCAAAAGTGGTTTCCTGCACCAACACAAGTGCGAAAAGTGGTTTTTCAACACTAACACAAGTGCGAAAAGTGGTTTTTCAACACTAACACAAGTGCAAAAAGTGGTTTTTCCACACTAATACAAGTGCAAAAGTGGTTTCCTGCACCAACACAAGTGCGAAAAGTGCTTTTTCAACACTAACACAAGTGCGAAAAGTGGTTTTTCAACACTATCACAAGTGCAAAAAGTGTTTTTTCCACACTAATACAAGTGCAAAAGTGGTTTCCTGCACCAATACAAGTGCGAAAGGTGGTTTTTCAACACTAACACAAGTGCGAAAAGTGGTTTTTCAACACTAATACAAGTGCAAAAAGTGGTTTTTCCACACTAATACAAGTGCAACAGTGGTTTCCTGCACCAACACAAGTGCGAAAAGTGCTTTTTCAACACTAACACAAGTGCGAAAAGTGGTTTTTCAACACTATCACAAGTGCAAAAAGTGTTTTTTCCACACTAATACAAGTGCAAAAGTGGTTTCCTGCACCAATACAAGTGCGAAAGGTGGTTTTTCAACACTAACAGAGGTGCGAAAAGTGATTTTTCAACACTATCACAAGTGCAAAAAGTGGTTTTTCCACACTAATACAAGTTCAAAAGTGGTTTCCTGCACCAACACAAGTGCAAAAAGTGTTTTTTTAACACTAACACAAGTGCGAAAAGTGGTTTTTCAACACTAACACAAGTGCAAAAAGTGGTTTTTCAACACTAACACAAGTGCGAAAAGTGGTTTTTCAACACTAACACAAGTGCAAAAAGTGGTTTTTCCACACTAATACAAGTGCAAAAGTGGTTTACTGCACCAACACATGTGCGAAAAGTGGTTTTTCAACACCAACACAAGTGCAAAAAGTGGTTTTTCAACACTATCACAAGTGCAAAAAGTGGTTTTTCCACACTAATACAAGTGCAAAAGTGGTTTCCTGCACCAACACAAGTGCGAAAAGTGGTTTTTCAACACTAACACAAGTGCGAAAAGTGGTTTTTCAACACTACCACAAGTGCAAAAAGTGTTTTTTCCACACTAATACAAGTGCAAAAGTGGTTTCCTGCACCAACACAAGTGCGAAAAGTGGTTTTTCAACACTAACACAAGTGCGAAAAGTGGTATTTCAACACTAACACAAGTGCGAAAAGTGGTTTTTCCACACTAATACAAGTGCAAAAGTGGTTTCCTGCACCAACACAAGTGCGAAAAGTGGTTTTTCAACACTAACACAAGTGCGAAAAGTGTTTTTTCCACATTAATACAAGTGCAAAAGTGGTTTCCTGCACCAACACAAGTGCGAAAAGTGGTTTTTCAACACTAACACAAGTGCGAAAAGTGGTTTTTCAACACTAACACAAGTGCGAAAAGTGGTTTTTCAACACTACCACAAGTGCAAAAAGTGTTTTTTCCACACTAATACAAGTGCAAAAGTGGTTTCCTGCACCAACACAAGTGCGAAAAGTGGTTTTTCAACACTAACACAAGTGCGAAAAGTGGTATTTCAACACTAACACAAGTGCGAAAAGTGGTTTTTCCACACTAATACAAGTGCAAAAGTGGTTTCCTGCACCAACACAAGTGCGAAAAGTGGTTTTTCAACACTAACACAAGTGCGAAAAGTGTTTTTTCCACATTAATACAAGTGCAAAAGTGGTTTCCTGCACCAACACAAGTGCGAAAAGTGGTTTTTCAACACTAACACAAGTGCGTAAAGTGGTTTTTCAACACTAACACAAGTGCGAAAAGTGGTTTTTCAACACTATCACAAGTGCAAAAGTGGTTTCCTGCACCAACACAAGTGCAAAAGTGGTTTTTCAACACTAACACAAGTGCGAAAAGTGTTTTTTCCACACTAACACAAGTGCGAAAAGTGGTTTCCTGCACCAACACAAGTGCAAAAGTGGTTTTTCAACATTAACACAAGTGCGAAAAGTGGTTTTTCAACACTATCACAAGCGCAAAAAGTGTTTTTTCCACACTAATACAAGTGCAAAAGTGGTTTCCTGCACCAACACAAGTGCGAAATGTGGTTTTTCAACACTAACACAAGTGCGAAAAGTGTTTTTTCCACACTAATACAAGTGCAAAAGTGGTTTCCTGCACCAACACAAGTGCGAAAAGTGGTTTTTCAACACTAACACAAGTGCGAAAAGTGGTTTTTCAACACTAACACAAGTGCAAAAAGTGGTTTTTCCACACTAATACAAGTGCAAAAGTGGTTTCCTGCACCAACACAAGTGCGAAAAGTGCTTTTTCAACACTAACACAAGTGCGAAAAGTGGTTTTTCAACACTATCACAAGTGCAAAAAGTGTTTTTTCCACACTAATACAAGTGCAAAAGTGGTTTCCTGCACCAATACAAGTGCGAAAGGTGGTTTTTCAACACTAACAGAGGTGCGAAAAGTGATTTTTCAACACTATCACAAGTGCAAAAAGTGGTTTTTCCACACTAATACAAGTTCAAAAGTGGTTTCCTGCACCAACACAAGTGCAAAAAGTGTTTTTTCAACACTAACACAAGTGCGAAAAGTGGTTTTTCAACACTAACACAAGTGCAAAAAGTGGTTTTTCAACACTAACACAAGTGCGAAAAGTGGTTTTTCAACACTAACACAAGTGCAAAAAGTGGTTTTTCCACACTAATACAAGTGCAAAAGTGGTTTACTGCACCAACACATGTGCGAAAAGTGGTTTTTCAACACCAACACAAGTGCAAAAAGTGGTTTTTCAACACTATCACAAGTGCAAAAAGTGGTTTTTCCACACTAATACAAGTGCTAAAGTGGTTTCCTGCACCAACACAAGTGCGAAAAGTGGTTTTTCAACACTAACACAAGTGCGAAAAGTGGTTTTTCAACACTACCACAAGTGCAAAAAGTGTTTTTTCCACACTAATACAAGTGCAAAAGTGGTTTCCTGCACCAACACAAGTGCGAAAAGTGGTTTTTCAACACTAACACAAGTGCGAAAAGTGGTATTTCAACACTAACACAAGTGCGAAAAGTGGTTTTTCCACACTAATACAAGTGCAAAAGTGGTTTCCTGCACCAACACAAGTGCGAAAAGTGGTTTTTCAACACTAACACAAGTGCGAAAAGTGTTTTTTCCACATTAATACAAGTGCAAAAGTGGTTTCCTGCACCAACACAAGTGCGAAAAGTGGTTTTTCAACACTAACACAAGTGCGAAAAGTGGTTTTTCAACACTAACACAAGTGCGAAAAGTGGTTTTTCAACACTACCACAAGTGCAAAAAGTGGTTTTTCCACACTAATACAAGTGCAAAAGTGGTTTCCTGCACCAACACAAGTGCGAAAAGTGGTTTTTCAACACTAACACAAGTGCGAAAAGTGGTATTTCAACACTAACACAAGTGCGAAAAGTGGTTTTTCCACACTAATACAAGTGCAAAAGTGGTTTCCTGCACCAACACAAGTGCGAAAAGTGGTTTTTCAACACTAACACAAGTGCGAAAAGTGTTTTTTCCACATTAATACAAGTGCAAAAGTGGTTTCCTGCACCAACACAAGTGCGAAAAGTGGTTTTTCAACACTAACACAAGTGCGAAAAGTGGTTTTTCAACACTAACACAAGTGCGAAAAGTGGTTTTTCAACACTATCACAAGTGCAAAAAGTGTTTTTTACACACTAATACAAGTGCAAAAGTGGTTTCCTGCACCAACACAAGTGCAAAAGTGGTTTTTCAACACTAACACAAGTGCGAAAAGTGGTTTTTCAACACTAACACAAGTGCGAAAAGTGTTTTTTCCACACTAATACAAGTGCAAAAGTGGTTTTCCTGCACCAACACAAGTGCGAAAAGTGGTTTTTCAACACTAACACAAGTGCGGAATGTGGTTTTTCAACACTAACACAAGTGCGAAAAGTGGTTTTTCAACACTAACATAAGTGCGAAAAGTGTTTTTTCCACACTAATACAAGTGCAAAAGTGGTTTCCTGCACCAACACAAGTGTGAAAAGTGGTTTTTCAACACTAACACAAGTGCGAAAAGTGGTTTTTCAACACTAACACAAGTGCGAAAAGTGGTTTTTCAAGACTAACACAAGTGCAAAAAGTGGTTTTTCAACACTATCACAAGTGCAAAAAGTGTTTTTTCCACACTAATACAAGTGCAAAAGTGGTTTCCTGCACCAACACAAGTGCGAAAAGTGGTTTTTCAACACTAACACAAGTGCGAAAAGTGGTTTTTCAACACTAACACAAGTGCGAAAAGTGTTTTTTCCACACTAATACAAGTGCAAAAGTGGTTTCCTGCACCAACACAAGTGCGAAAAGTGGTTTTTCAACACTAACACAAGTGCGAAAAGTGGTTTTTCAACACTAACACAAGTGCAAAAAGTGGTTTTTCAACACTAACACAAGTGCGAAAAGTGGTTTTTCAACACTAACACAAGTGCAAAAAGTGGTTTTTCCACACTAATACAAGTGCAAAAGTGGTTTCCTGCACCAACACATGTGCGAAAAGTGGTTTTTCAACACCAACACAAGTGCGAAAAGTGGTTTTTCAACACTATCACAAGTGCAAAAAGTGGTTTTTCCAAACTAATACAAGTGCAAAAGTGGTTTCCTGCACCAACACAAGTGCGAAAAGTGGTTTTTCAACACTAACACAAGTGCGAAAAGTGGTTTTTCAACACTATCACAAGTGCAAAAAGTGTTTTTTCCACACTAATACAAGTGTAAAAGTGGTTTCCTGCACCAACACAATTGCGAAAAGTGGTTTTTCAACACTAACACAAGTGCGAAAAGTGGTATTTCAACACTAACACAAGTGCGAAAAGTGGTTTTTCCACACTAATACAAGGGCAAAAGTGGTTTCCTGCACCAACACAAGTGCGAAAAGTGGTTTTTCAACACTAACACAAGTGCGAAAAGTGGTTTTTCAACACTATCACAAGTGCAAAAAGTGTTTTTTCCACACTAATACAAGTGCAAAAGTGGTTTCCTGCACCAACACAAGTGCAAAAGTGGTTTTTCAACACTAACACAAGTGCGAAAAGTGTTTTTTCCACACTAACACAAGTGCGAAAAGTGGTTTCCTGCACCAACACAAGTGCAAAAGTGGTTTTTCAACATTAACACAAGTGCGAAAAGTGGTTTTTCAACACTATCACAAGCGCAAAAAGTGTTTTTTCCACACTAATACAAGTGCAAAAGTGGTTTCCTGCACCAACACAAGTGCGAAATGTGGTTTTTCAACACTAACACAAGTGCGAAAAGTGTTTTTTCCACACTAATACAAGTGCAAAAGTGGTTTCCTGCACCAACACAAGTGCGAAAAGTGGTTTTTCAACACGAACACAAGTCCGAAATGTGGTTTTTCAACACTAACACAAGTGCGAAAAGTGGTTTTTCAACACTAACGCAAGTGCGAAAAGTGTTTTTTCCACACTAATACAAGTGCGAAAGTGGTTTCCTGCACCAACACAAGTGTGAAAAGTGGTTTTTCAACACTAACACAAGTGCGAAAAGTGGTTTTTCAACACTAACACAAGTGCAAAAAGTGGTTTTTCAACACTAACACAAGTGCAAAAAGTGGTTTTTCAACACTATCACAAGTGCAAAAAGTGTTTTTTCCACACTAATACAAGTGCAAAAGTGGTTTCCTGCACCAACACAAGTGCGAAAAGTGGTTTTTCAACACTAACACAAGTGCGAAAAGTGGTTTTTCAACACTAACACAAGTGCAAAAAGTGGTTTTTCCACACTAATACAAGTGCAAAAGTGGTTTCCTGCACCAACACAAGTGCGAAAAGTGCTTTTTCAACACTAACACAAGTGCGAAAAGTGGTTTTTCAACACTATCACAAGTGCAAAAAGTGTTTTTCCACACTAATACAAGTGCAAAAGTGGTTTCCTGCACCAATACAAGTGCGAAAGGTGGTTTTTCAACACTAACACAAGTGCGAAAAGTGGTTTTTCAACACTAATACAAGTGCAAAAAGTGGTTTTTCCACACTAATACAAGTGCAAAAGTGGTTTCCTGCACCAACACAAGTGCGAAAAGTGCTTTTTCAACACTAACACAAGTGCGAAAAGTGGTTTTTCAACACTATCACAAGTGCAAAAAGTGTTTTTTCCACACTAATACAAGTGCAAAAGTGGTTTCCTGCACCAATACAAGTGCGAAAGGTGGTTTTTCAACACTAACAGAGGTGCGAAAAGTGATTTTTCAACACTATCACAAGTGCAAAAAGTGGTTTTTCCACACTAATACAAGTTCAAAAGTGGTTTCCTGCACCAACACAAGTGCAAAAAGTGTTTTTTTAACACTAACACAAGTGCGAAAAGTGGTTTTTCAACACTAACACAAGTGCAAAAAGTGGTTTTTCAACACTAACACAAGTGCGAAAAGTGGTTTTTCAACACTAACACAAGTGCAAAAAGTGGTTTTTCCACACTAATACAAGTGCAAAAGTGGTTTACTGCACCAACACATGTGCGAAAAGTGGTTTTTCAACACCAACACAAGTGCAAAAAGTGGTTTTTCAACACTATCACAAGTGCAAAAAGTGGTTTTTCCACACTAATACAAGTGCAAAAGTGGTTTCCTGCACCAACACAAGTGCGAAAAGTGGTTTTTCAACACTAACACAAGTGCGAAAAGTGGTTTTTCAACACTACCACAAGTGCAAAAAGTGTTTTTTCCACACTAATACAAGTGCAAAAGTGGTTTCCTGCACCAACACAAGTGCGAAAAGTGGTTTTTCAACACTAACACAAGTGCGAAAAGTGGTATTTCAACACTAACACAAGTGCGAAAAGTGGTTTTTCCACACTAATACAAGTGCAAAAGTGGTTTCCTGCACCAACACAAGTGCGAAAAGTGGTTTTTCAACACTAACACAAGTGCGAAAAGTGTTTTTTCCACATTAATACAAGTGCAAAAGTGGTTTCCTGCACCAACACAAGTGCGAAAAGTGGTTTTTCAACACTAACACAAGTGCGAAAAGTGGTTTTTCAACACTAACACAAGTGCGAAAAGTGGTTTTTCAACACTACCACAAGTGCAAAAAGTGGTTTTTCCACACTAATACAAGTGCAAAAGTGGTTTCCTGCACCAACACAAGTGCGAAAAGTGGTTTTTCAACACTAACACAAGTGCGAAAAGTGGTATTTCAACACTAACACAAGTGCGAAAAGTGGTTTTTCCACACTAATACAAGTGCAAAAGTGGTTTCCTGCACCAACACAAGTGCGAAAAGTGGTTTTTCAACACTAACACAAGTGCGAAAAGTGTTTTTTCCACATTAATACAAGTGCAAAAGTGGTTTCCTGCACCAACACAAGTGCGAAAAGTGGTTTTTCAACACTAACACAAGTGCGAAAAGTGGTTTTTCAACACTAACACAAGTGCGAAAAGTGGTTTTTCAACACTATCACAAGTGCAAAAAGTGTTTTTTACACACTAATACAAGTGCAAAAGTGGTTTCCTGCACCAACACAAGTGCAAAAGTGGTTTTTCAACACTAACACAAGTGCGAAAAGTGGTTTTTCAACACTAACACAAGTGCGAAAAGTGTTTTTTCCACACTAATACAAGTGCAAAAGTGGTTTTCCTACACCAACACAAGTGCGAAAAGTGGTTTTTCAACACTAACACAAGTGCGGAATGTGGTTTTTCAACACTAACACAAGTGCGAAAAGTGGTTTTTCAACACTAACATAAGTGCGAAAAGTGTTTTTTCCACACTAATACAAGTGCAAAAGTGGTTTCCTGCACCAACACATGTGTGAAAAGTGGTTTTTCAACACTAACACAAGTGCGAAAAGTGGTTTTTCAACACTAACACAAGTGCGAAAAGTGGTTTTTCAAGACTAACACAAGTGCAAAAAGTGGTTTTTCAACACTATCACAAGTGCAAAAAGTGTTTTTTCCACACTAATACAAGTGCAAAAGTGGTTTCCTGCACCAACACAAGTGCGAAAAGTGGTTTTTCAACACTAACACAAGTGCGAAAAGTGGTTTTTCAACACTAACACAAGTGCGAAAAGTGGTTTTTCAAGACTAACACAAGTGCAAAAAGTGGTTTTTCAACACTAACATAAGTGCGAAAAGTGTTTTTTCCACACTAATACAAGTGCAAAAGTGGTTTCCTGCACCAACACAAGTGCGAAAAGTGGTTTTTCAACACTAACACAAGTGCGAAAAGTGGTTTTTCAACACTAACACAAGTGCGAAAAGTGGTTTTTCAACACTAACACAAGTGCGAAAAGTGTTTTTTCCACACTAATACAAGTGCAAAAGTGGTTTCCTGCACCAACACAAGTGCGAAAAGTGGTTTTTCAACACTAACACAAGTGCGAAAAGTGGTTTTTCAACACTAACACAAGTGCAAAAAGTGGTTTTTCAACACTAACACAAGTGCGAAAAGTGGTTTTTCAACACTAACACAAGTGCAAAAAGTGGTTTTTCCACACTAATACAAGTGCAAAAGTGGTTTCCTGCACCAACACATGTGCGAAAAGTGGTTTTTCAACACCAACACAAGTGCGAAAAGTGGTTTTTCAACACTATCACAAGTGCAAAAAGTGGTTTTTCCAAACTAATACAAGTGCAAAAGTGGTTTCCTGCACCAACACAAGTGCGAAAAGTGGTTTTTCAACACTAACACAAGTGCGAAAAGTGGTTTTTCAACACTATCACAAGTGCAAAAAGTGTTTTTTCCACACTAATACAAGTGTAAAAGTGGTTTCCTGCACCAACACAATTGCGAAAAGTGGTTTTTCAACACTAACACAAGTGCGAAAAGTGGTATTTCAACACTAACACAAGTGCGAAAAGTGGTTTTTCCACACTAATACAAGGGCAAAAGTGGTTTCCTGCACCAACACAAGTGCGAAAAGTGGTTTTTCAACACTAACACAAGTGCGAAAAGTGGTTTTTCAACACTATCACAAGTGCAAAAAGTGTTTTTTCCACACTAATACAAGTGCAAAAGTGGTTTCCTGCACCAACACAAGTGCAAAAGTGGTTTTTCAACACTAACACAAGTGCGAAAAGTGTTTTTTCCACACTAACACAAGTGCGAAAAGTGGTTTCCTGCACCAACACAAGTGCAAAAGTGGTTTTTCAACATTAACACAAGTGCGAAAAGTGGTTTTTCAACACTATCACAAGCGCAAAAAGTGTTTTTTCCACACTAATACAAGTGCAAAAGTGGTTTCCTGCACCAACACAAGTGCGAAATGTGGTTTTTCAACACTAACACAAGTGCGAAAAGTGTTTTTTCCACACTAATACAAGTGCAAAAGTGGTTTCCTGCACCAACACAAGTGCGAAAAGTGGTTTTTCAACACGAACACAAGTCCGAAATGTGGTTTTTCAACACTAACACAAGTGCGAAAAGTGGTTTTTCAACACTAACGCAAGTGCGAAAAGTGTTTTTTCCACACTAATACAAGTGCGAAAGTGGTTTCCTGCACCAACACAAGTGTGAAAAGTGGTTTTTCAACACTAACACAAGTGCGAAAAGTGGTTTTTCAACACTAACACAAGTGCAAAAAGTGGTTTTTCAACACTAACACAAGTGCAAAAAGTGGTTTTTCAACACTATCACAAGTGCAAAAAGTGTTTTTTCCACACTAATACAAGTGCAAAAGTGGTTTCCTGCACCAACACAAGTGCGAAAAGTGGTTTTTCAACACTAACACAAGTGCGAAAAGTGGTTTTTCAACACTAACACAAGTGCAAAAAGTGGTTTTTCCACACTAATACAAGTGCAAAAGTGGTTTCCTGCACCAACACAAGTGCGAAAAGTGCTTTTTCAACACTAACACAAGTGCGAAAAGTGGTTTTTCAACACTATCACAAGTGCAAAAAGTGTTTTTCCACACTAATACAAGTGCAAAAGTGGTTTCCTGCACCAATACAAGTGCGAAAGGTGGTTTTTCAACACTAACACAAGTGCGAAAAGTGGTTTTTCAACACTAATACAAGTGCAAAAAGTGGTTTTTCCACACTAATACAAGTGCAAAAGTGGTTTCCTGCACCAACACAAGTGCGAAAAGTGCTTTTTCAACACTAACACAAGTGCGAAAAGTGGTTTTTCAACACTATCACAAGTGCAAAAAGTGTTTTTTCCACACTAATACAAGTGCAAAAGTGGTTTCCTGCACCAATACAAGTGCGAAAGGTGGTTTTTCAACACTAACAGAGGTGCGAAAAGTGATTTTTCAACACTATCACAAGTGCAAAAAGTGGTTTTTCCACACTAATACAAGTTCAAAAGTGGTTTCCTGCACCAACACAAGTGCAAAAAGTGTTTTTTTAACACTAACAGAAGTGCGAAAAGTGGTTTTTCAACACTAACACAAGTGCAAAAAGTGGTTTTTCAACACTAACACAAGTGCGAAAAGTGGTTTTTCAACACTAACACAAGTGCAAAAAGTGGTTTTTCCACACTAATACAAGTGCAAAAGTGGTTTACTGCACCAACACATGTGCGAAAAGTGGTTTTTCAACACCAACACAAGTGCAAAAAGTGGTTTTTCAACACTATCACAAGTGCAAAAAGTGGTTTTTCCACACTAATACAAGTGCAAAAGTGGTTTCCTGCACCAACACAAGTGCGAAAAGTGGTTTTTCAACACTAACACAAGTGCGAAAAGTGGTTTTTCAACACTACCACAAGTGCAAAAAGTGTTTTTTCCACACTAATACAAGTGCAAAAGTGGTTTCCTGCACCAACACAAGTGCGAAAAGTGGTTTTTCAACACTAACACAAGTGCGAAAAGTGGTATTTCAACACTAACATAAGTGCGAAAAGTGGTTTTTCCACACTAATACAAGTGCAAAAGTGGTTTCCTGCACCAACACAAGTGCGAAAAGTGGTTTTTCAACACTAACACAAGTGCGAAAAGTGTTTTTTCCACATTAATACAAGTGCAAAAGTGGTTTCCTGCACCAACACAAGTGCGAAAAGTGGTTTTTCAACACTAACACAAGTGCGAAAAGTGGTTTTTCAACACTAACACAAGTGCGAAAAGTGGTTTTTCAACACTACCACAAGTGCAAAAAGTGGTTTTTCCACACTAATACAAGTGCAAAAGTGGTTTCCTGCACCAACACAAGTGCGAAAAGTGGTTTTTCAACACTAACACAAGTGCGAAAAGTGGTATTTCAACACTAACACAAGTGCGAAAAGTGGTTTTTCCACACTAATACAAGTGCAAAAGTGGTTTCCTGCACCAACACAAGTGCGAAAAGTGGTTTTTCAACACTAACACAAGTGCGAAAAGTGTTTTTTCCACATTAATACAAGTGCAAAAGTGGTTTCCTGCACCAACACAAGTGCGAAAAGTGGTTTTTCAACACTAACACAAGTGCGAAAAGTGGTTTTTCAACACTAACACAAGTGCGAAAAGTGGTTTTTCAACACTATCACAAGTGCAAAAAGTGTTTTTTACACACTAATACAAGTGCAAAAGTGGTTTCCTGCACCAACACAAGTGCAAAAGTGGTTTTTCAACACTAACACAAGTGCGAAAAGTGGTTTTTCAACACTAACACAAGTGCGAAAAGTGTTTTTTCCACACTAATACAAGTGCAAAAGTGGTTTTCCTACACCAACACAAGTGCGAAAAGTGGTTTTTCAACACTAACACAAGTGCGGAATGTGGTTTTTCAACACTAACACAAGTGCGAAAAGTGGTTTTTCAACACTAACATAAGTGCGAAAAGTGTTTTTTCCACACTAATACAAGTGCAAAAGTGGTTTCCTGCACCAACACATGTGTGAAAAGTGGTTTTTCAACACTAACACAAGTGCGAAAAGTGGTTTTTCAACACTAACACAAGTGCGAAAAGTGGTTTTTCAAGACTAACACAAGTGCAAAAAGTGGTTTTTCAACACTATCACAAGTGCAAAAAGTGTTTTTTCCACACTAATACAAGTGCAAAAGTGGTTTCCTGCACCAACACAAGTGCGAAAAGTGGTTTTTCAACACTAACACAAGTGCGAAAAGTGGTTTTTCAACACTAACACAAGTGCGAAAAGTGTTTTTTCCACACTAATACAAGTGCAAAAGTGGTTTCCTGCACCAACACAAGTGCGAAAAGTGGTTTTTCAACACTAACACAAGTGCGAAAAGTGGTTTTTCAACACTAACACAAGTGCAAAAAGTGGTTTTTCAACACTAACACAAGTGCGAAAAGTGGTTTTTCAACACTAACACAAGTGCAAAAAGTGGTTTTTCCACACTAATACAAGTGCAAAAGTGGTTTCCTGCACCAACACATGTGCGAAAAGTGGTTTTTCAACACCAACACAAGTGCGAAAAGTGGTTTTTCAACACTATCACAAGTGCAAAAAGTGGTTTTTCCACACTAATACAAGTGCAAAAGTGGTTTCCTGCACCAACACAAGTGCGAAAAGTGGTTTTTCAACACTAACACAAGTGCGAAAAGTGGTTTTTCAACACTATCACAAGTGCAAAAAGTGTTTTTTCCACACTAATACAAGTGTAAAAGTGGTTTCCTGCACCAACACAATTGCGAAAAGTGGTTTTTCAACACTAACACAAGTGCGAAAAGTGGTATTTCAACACTAACACAAGTGCGAAAAGTGGTTTTTCCACACTAATACAAGGGCAAAAGTGGTTTCCTGCACCAACACAAGTGCGAAAAGTGGTTTTTCAACACTAACACAAGTGCGAAAAGTGGTTTTTCAACACTATCACAAGTGCAAAAAGTGTTTTTTCCACACTAATACAAGTGCAAAAGTGGTTTCCTGCACCAACACAAGTGCAAAAGTGGTTTTTCAACACTAACACAAGTGCGAAAAGTGTTTTTTCCACACTAACACAAGTGCGAAAAGTGGTTTCCTGCACCAACACAAGTGCAAAAGTGGTTTTTCAACATTAACACAAGTGCGAAAAGTGGTTTTTCAACACTATCACAAGCGCAAAAAGTGTTTTTTCCACACTAATACAAGTGCAAAAGTGGTTTCCTGCACCAACACAAGTGCGAAATGTGGTTTTTCAACACTAACACAAGTGCGAAAAGTGTTTTTTCCACACTAATACAAGTGCAAAAGTGGTTTCCTGCACCAACACAAGTGCGAAAAGTGGTTTTTCAACACGAACACAAGTCCGAAATGTGGTTTTTCAACACTAACACAAGTGCGAAAAGTGGTTTTTCAACACTAACGCAAGTGCGAAAAGTGTTTTTTCCACACTAATACAAGTGCGAAAGTGGTTTCCTGCACCAACACAAGTGTGAAAAGTGGTTTTTCAACACTAACACAACTGCGAAAAGTGGTTTTTCAACACTAACACAAGTGCAAAAAGTGGTTTTTCAACACTAACACAAGTGCAAAAAGTGGTTTTTCAACACTATCACAAGTGCAAAAAGTGTTTTTTCCACACTAATACAAGTGCAAAAGTGGTTTCCTGCACCAACACAAGTGCGAAAAGTGGTTTTTCAACACTAACACAAGTGCGAAAAGTGGTTTTTCAACACTAACACAAGTGCAAAAAGTGGTTTTTCCACACTAATACAAGTGCAAAAGTGGTTTCCTGCACCAACACAAGTGCGAAAAGTGCTTTTTCAACACTAACACAAGTGCGAAAAGTGGTTTTTCAACACTATCACAAGTGCAAAAAGTGTTTTTTCCACACTAATACAAGTGCAAAAGTGGTTTCCTGCACCAATACAAGTGCGAAAGGTGGTTTTTCAACACTAACACAAGTGCGAAAAGTGGTTTTTCAACACTAATACAAGTGCAAAAAGTGGTTTTTCCACACTAATACAAGTGCAAAAGTGGTTTCCTGCACCAACACAAGTGCGAAAAGTGCTTTTTCAACACTAACACAAGTGCGAAAAGTGGTTTTTCAACACTATCACAAGTGCAAAAAGTGTTTTTTCCACACTAATACAAGTGCAAAAGTGGTTTCCTGCACCAATACAAGTGCGAAAGGTGGTTTTTCAACACTAACAGAGGTGCGAAAAGTGATTTTTCAACACTATCACAAGTGCAAAAAGTGGTTTTTCCACACTAATACAAGTTCAAAAGTGGTTTCCTGCACCAACACAAGTGCAAAAAGTGTTTTTTTAACACTAACATAAGTGCGAAAAGTGGTTTTTCAACACTAACACAAGTGCAAAAAGTGGTTTTTCAACACTAACACAAGTGCGAAAAGTGGTTTTTCAACACTAACACAAGTGCAAAAAGTGGTTTTTCCACACTAATACAAGTGCAAAAGTGGTTTACTGCACCAACACATGTGCGAAAAGTGGTTTTTCAACACCAACACAAGTGCAAAAAGTGGTTTTTCAACACTATCACAAGTGCAAAAAGTGGTTTTTTCCACACTAATACAAGTGCAAAAGTGGTTTCCTGCACCAACACAAGTGCGAAAAGTGGTTTTTCAACACTAACACAAGTGCGAAAAGTGGTTTTTCAACACTACCACAAGTGCAAAAAGTGTTTTTTCCACACTAATACAAGTGCAAAAGTGGTTTCCTGCACCAACACAAGTGCGAAAAGTGGTTTTTCAACACTAACACAAGTGCGAAAAGTGGTATTTCAACACTAACACAAGTGCGAAAAGTGGTTTTTCCACACTAATACAAGTGCAAAAGTGGTTTCCTGCACCAACACAAGTGCGAAAAGTGGTTTTTCAACACTAACACAAGTGCGAAAAGTGTTTTTTCCACATTAATACAAGTGCAAAAGTGGTTTCCTGCACCAACACAAGTGCGAAAAGTGGTTTTTCAACACTAACACAAGTGCGAAAAGTGGTTTTTCAACACTAACACAAGTGCGAAAAGTGGTTTTTCAACACTACCACAAGTGCAAAAAGTGTTTTTTCCACACTAATACAAGTGCAAAAGTGGTTTCCTGCACCAACACAAGTGCGAAAAGTGGTTTTTCAACACTAACACAAGTGCGAAAAGTGGTATTTCAACACTAACACAAGTGCGAAAAGTGGTTTTTCCACACTAATACAAGTGCAAAAGTGGTTTCCTGCACCAACACAAGTGCGAAAAGTGGTTTTTCAACACTAACACAAGTGCGAAAAGTGTTTTTTCCACATTAATACAAGTGCAAAAGTGGTTTCCTGCACCAACACAAGTGCGAAAAGTGGTTTTTCAACACTAACACAAGTGCGAAAAGTGGTTTTTCAACACTAACACAAGTGCGAAAAGTGGTTTTTCAACACTATCACAAGTGCAAAAGTGGTTTCCTGCACCAACACAAGTGCAAAAGTGATTTTTCAACACTAACACAAGTGCGAAAAGTGTTTTTTCCACACTAACACAAGTGCGAAAAGTGGTTTCCTGCACCAACACAAGTGCAAAAGTGGTTTTTCAACATTAACACAAGTGCGAAAAGTGGTTTTTCAACACTATCACAAGCGCAAAAAGTGTTTTTTCCACACTAATACAAGTGCAAAAGTGGTTTCCTGCACCAACACAAGTGCGAAATGTGGTTTTTCAACACTAACACAAGTGCGAAAAGTGTTTTTTCCACACTAATACAAGTGCAAAAGTGGTTTCCTGCACCAACACAAGTGCGAAAAGTGGTTTTTCAACACTAACACAAGTGCGAAATGTGGTTTTTCAACACTAACACAAGTGCGAAAAGTGGTTTTTCAACACTAACGCAAGTGCGAAAAGTGTTTTTTCCACACTAATACAAGTGCGAAAGTGGTTTCCTGCACCAACACAAGTGTGAAAAGTGGTTTTTCAACACTAACACAAGTGCGAAAAGTGGTTTTTCAACACTAACACAAGTGCAAAAAGTGGTTTTTCAACACTAACACAAGTGCAAAAAGTGGTTTTTCAACACTATCACAAGTGCAAAAAGTGTTTTTTCCACACTAATACAAGTGCAAAAGTGGTTTCCTGCACCAACACAAGTGCGAAAAGTGGTTTTTCAACACTAACACAAGTGCGAAAAGTGGTTTTTCAACACTAACACAAGTGCAAAAAGTGGTTTTTCCACACTAATACAAGTGCAAAAGTGGTTTCCTGCACCAACACAAGTGCGAAAAGTGCTTTTTCAACACTAACACAAGTGCGAAAAGTGGTTTTTCAACACTATCACAAGTGCAAAAAGTGTTTTTTCCACACTAATACAAGTGCAAAAGTGGTTTCCTGCACCAATACAAGTGCGAAAGGTGGTTTTTCAACACTAACAGAGGTGCGAAAAGTGATTTTTCAACACTATCACAAGTGCAAAAAGTGGTTTTTCCACACTAATACAAGTTCAAAAGTGGTTTCCTGCACCAACACAAGTGCGAAAAGTGGTTTTTCAACACTAACACAAGTGCGAAAAGTGGTTTTTCAACACTACCACAAGTGCAAAAAGTGTTTTTTCCACACTAATACAAGTGCAAAAGTGGTTTCCTGCACCAACACAAGTGCGAAAAGTGGTTTTTCAACACTAACACAAGTGCGAAAAGTGGTATTTCAACACTAACACAAGTGCGAAAAGTGGTTTTTCCACACTAATACAAGTGTAAAAGTGGTTTCCTGCACCAACACAAGTGCGAAAAGTGGTTTTTCAACACTAACACAAGTGCGAAAAGTGTTTTTTCCACATTAATACAAGTGCAAAAGTGGTTTCCTGCACCAACACAAGTGCGAAAAGTGGTTTTTCAACACTAACACAAGTGCGAAAAGTGGTTTTTCAACACTAACACAAGTGCGAAAAGTGGTTTTTCAACACTACCACAAGTGCAAAAAGTGGTTTTTCCACACTAATACAAGTGCAAAAGTGGTTTCCTGCACCAACACAAGTGCGAAAAGTGGTTTTTCAACACTAACACAAGTGCGAAAAGTGGTATTTCAACACTAACACAAGTGCGAAAAGTGGTTTTTCCACACTAATACAAGTGCAAAAGTGGTTTCCTGCACCAACACAAGTGCGAAAAGTGGTTTTTCAACACTAACACAAGTGCGAAAAGTGTTTTTTCCACATTAATACAAGTGCAAAAGTGGTTTCCTGCACCAACACAAGTGCGAAAAGTGGTTTTTCAACACTAACACAAGTGCGAAAAGTGGTTTTTCAACACTAACACAAGTGCGAAAAGTGGTTTTTCAACACTATCACAAGTGCAAAAAGTGTTTTTTACACACTAATACAAGTGCAAAAGTGGTTTCCTGCACCAACACAAGTGCAAAAGTGGTTTTTCAACACTAACACAAGTGCGAAAAGTGGTTTTTCAACACTAACACAAGTGCGAAATGTGTTTTTTCCACACTAATACAAGTGCAAAAGTGGTTTTCCTGCACCAACACAAGTGCGAAAAGTGGTTTTTCAACACTAACACAAGTGCGGAATGTGGTTTTTCAACACTAACACAAGTGCGAAAAGTGGTTTTTCAACACTAACATAAGTGCGAAAAGTGTTTTTTCCACACTAATACAAGTGCAAAAGTGGTTTCCTGCACCAACACAAGTGTGAAAAGTGGTTTTTCAACACTAACACAAGTGCGAAAAGTGGTTTTTCAACACTAACACAAGTGCGAAAAGTGGTTTTTCAAGACTAACACAAGTGCAAAAAGTGGTTTTTCAACACTATCACAAGTGCAAAAAGTGTTTTTTCCACACTAATACAAGTGCAAAAGTGGTTTCCTGCACCAACACAAGTGCGAAAAGTGGTTTTTCAACACTAACACAAGTGCGAAAAGTGGTTTTTCAACACTAACACAAGTGCGAAAAGTGTTTTTTCCACACTAATACAAGTGCAAAAGTGGTTTCCTGCACCAACACAAGTGCGAAAAGTGGTTTTTCAACACTAACACAAGTGCGAAAAGTGGTTTTTCAACACTAACACAAGTGCAAAAAGTGGTTTTTCAACACTAACACAAGTGCGAAAAGTGGTTTTTCAACACTAACACAAGTGCAAAAAGTGGTTTTTCCACACTAATACAAGTGCAAAAGTGGTTTCCTGCACCAACACATGTGCGAAAAGTGGTTTTTCAACACCAACACAAGTGCGAAAAGTGGTTTTTCAACACTATCACAAGTGCAAAAAGTGGTTTTTCCACACTAATACAAGTGCAAAAGTGGTTTCCTGCACCAACACAAGTGCGAAAAGTGGTTTTTCAACACTAACACAAGTGCGAAAAGTGGTTTTTCAACACTATCACAAGTGCAAAAAGTGTTTTTTCCACACTAATACAAGTGTAAAAGTGGTTTCCTGCACCAACACAATTGTGAAAAGTGGTTTTTCAACACTAACACAAGTGCGAAAAGTGGTATTTCAACACTAACACAAGTGCGAAAAGTGGTTTTTCCACACTAATACAAGGGCAAAAGTGGTTTCCTGCACCAACACAAGTGCGAAAAGTGGTTTTTCAACACTAACACAAGTGCGAAAAGTGGTTTTTCAACACTATCACAAGTGCAAAAAGTGTTTTTTCCACACTAATACAAGTGCAAAAGTGGTTTCCTGCACCAACACAAGTGCAAAAGTGGTTTTTCAACACTAACACAAGTGCGAAAAGTGTTTTTTCCACACTAACACAAGTGCGAAAAGTGGTTTCCTGCACCAACACAAGTGCAAAAGTGGTTTTTCAACATTAACACAAGTGCGAAAAGTGTTTTTTCAACACTATCACAAGCGCAAAAAGTGTTTTTTCCACACTAATACAAGTGCAAAAGTGGTTTCCTGCACCAACACAAGTGCGAAATGTGGTTTTTCAACACTAACACAAGTGCGAAAAGTGTTTTTTCCACACTAATACAAGTGCAAAAGTGGTTTCCTGCACCAACACAAGTGCGAAAAGTGGTTTTTCAACACGAACACAAGTCCGAAATGTGGTTTTTCAACACTAACACAAGTGCGAAAAGTGGTTTTTCAACACTAACGCAAGTGCGAAAAGTGTTTTTTCCACACTAATACAAGTGCGAAAGTGGTTTCCTGCACCAACACAAGTGTGAAAAGTGGTTTTTCAACACTAACACAAGTGCGAAAAGTGGTTTTTCAACACTAACACAAGTGCAAAAAGTGGTTTTTCAACACTAACACAAGTGCAAAAAGTGGTTTTTCAACACTATCACAAGTGCAAAAAGTGTTTTTTCCACACTAATACAAGTGCAAAAGTGGTTTCCTGCACCAACACAAGTGCGAAAAGTGGTTTTTCAACACTAACACAAGTGCGAAAAGTGGTTTTTCAACACTAACACAAGTGCAAAAAGTGGTTTTTCCACACTAATACAAGTGCAAAAGTGGTTTCCTGCACCAACACAAGTGCGAAAAGTGCTTTTTCAACACTAACACAAGTGCGAAAAGTGGTTTTTCAACACTATCACAAGTGCAAAAAGTGTTTTTTCCACACTAATACAAGTGCAAAAGTGGTTTCCTGCACCAATACAAGTGCGAAAGGTGGTTTTTCAACACTAACACAAGTGCGAAAAGTCTGCACTCCATCCTCCATCCAGCGTCCTTAAACGTATTTTTAACTCGAAGGTCACAAGAAACTCATTTTGCAATAAATGTTCGTTTCCCATAAATCGTACACTTTCAAAAATCCAATCTCACCCCTCCCCTCCAAATCTTCCCCATAACCCCTCCCCTCCAAATCTTCCCCATCACCCCTCCCCTCCAAATCTTCCCCATCACCCATCCCTTTCAAATCTCCCCCCTTGCCCCCTCCCTCCTAAACTACCCCCTCACCCCTCCCCGCCAAGACGCCCCCTCGCCCCTCCCCTCCTAGACTCCTGCCTCACCCCTCCCCTCCAAATCTCCCCCATATCCCATCCCTTTCAAATCCCTCCCCTTGTCCCTTCCCTCCCAAACTCCCCCCTCACCCCTCCCCTTCAAATCTCCCCACCCTCATTGCTTCTCAATTTCCCCCCTCTCACTCCCCCTCCTCAAAGCGTCCTCCCCGCTTCTTCCCCCTTCAAACTCTCACCTCCATCTCCCCCAACCTTCTGCCTCGCTCTTCCCCCTCCTCAAATAACACCTCATTGTGGCTCACCCAATCACCATCAAACCTTTTGTCCGCTCCATCCTTCCCTTTCTCCGAGCTATTCTGAAATCTCTGACACACCTTCAACAGCTCTCCCTACCTCTTCCACCTCTTCCACATCTTACCCTACCCCTCCTCCCCCCTGTTCTGTATCTGATGCTCCCCCTTCCTCTTCATTAACGGTATGGACCTCAAACATCCGGGGCCTTCGTTCAAACTTAACTGATCTCTCCATACAGGTTGCTTCTGTCAAACCAGACGTGATCTGCTTAACAGAAACTTTCCTCCTTTATGATGTCTCTGATTCCATAGTATCTCTCCCGGGCTACTCCCTCCTCCGGTATGATAGACCTGAGCCTCGTCCTGGAGGCGGGGTTGCTATCTTTATCAAAAACTCTCTTCCTCACTCGCCCTGCACTGCACTCTCTCCACCTCACCCCCAGGAATACCTCTGGCTACGGCTTCCCCTTCGCTCCCACCTCTTGTTCATATGTGTGTTGTACCGTCCACCAAACAGTGATGACTCCATCTACATCTCGCTGTCTGATGATATGGACCAACTTCTATCTACTCATCCCAACTCTCTCTTCCTCATATGTGGTGATTTCAACTGTCATCATGCCAGTTGGCTGGGTGTGGGTACCTCTCTCACCAGCCATGGCTCCTCAGCAAAGGACTTCTGCGACTCACTGGGACTGACACAATCTGTCAATTTCCCGACCCGGATCTCAGTCAACGGAACATCTTCTCTTCTGGACTTGGTTATGACTAACTTCCCTGAAAATGTCTGCTGCTCTTCTTCTGCTCCGATCGGATCATCTGATCATGTCCTTGTTAAAGTGGACATCTCTCTGACCATCCTCAGGGAGCCTGCTCAGCGTCGACGAGTCTGGCATTTCACTCAGGCCAACTGGCACGGTCTTCAAGCAGCCATCAATCATCTGGACTGGTCTCCCATCTCTACCACCTCTGACATCAACTCATCCTGGGAATTCTTCCAAAGTAAATTGCTCTCTCTCATGCACAGATTTATCCCATCTCGTCTTCAGTTGTCATACCCTTCCTCCCGTCCATGGTACACGGAATCTTGTGGTGAGGCTGTTGCCCAGAAACAACTTGCCTTCGTCTCCTGGAAAGCAAATCCAACGGAAGGAAATCTCATTTCCTTTCACAAAGCCCGAAACAAGTGTGTGTCCACCCTCAGGAGAGCCAGGAAACAATATCTCTCCGTTCTCAAGACCGAACTCTCTTATCTGTCTCCCTCTTCCAAATCCTGGTGGCGTCTGGTCAAATCCGTTTCTGGTGTTTGTTCCCCCTCCATCCCCTCCCTTACCTCAAACGGCTACACAGCTGACTCCGCACGTGAAAAAGCTGAATGCCTCAACTCTGTGTTTGCCTCTAAATCTTGTGTCCCAAACCCATCCCTCTCTGTACCCACCATACCCAGTCGTACCCTGCTGCTCCTGGACTCCGTGTCCTTTCCTCCTGACAAGGTGGAAAAGTTTCTGTCAACCCTCGACTCTGATTCTGCAACTGGACCCGACGGCATCAGCCCACGGGTCCTAAAATCCTGCTCTGCTGCTCTATCTCACCCTCTCTCTGTTCTCTTCACCCTCTCTTTTGCTCAAGGTCAACTGCCATCTGCTTGGAAATCAGCCAACATCACCGCTTTGCACAAAAAAGGTGCAAAAACAGATCCTAGCAACTACAGACCAATCAGCCTTCTCCCAATTATCAGCAAAGTCATGGAATCCATCATTGCTTCTGATATGAAATCTTTCCTCTTCTCCAATGGCTTGATCTCTGATCATCAATTTGGTTTCAGACCAGGGCACTCTACTCTGGACATGCTGCTTCTGCTGTCTCAACAATGGATGGAGGTCCTCAATGCCAAACAGGAAATTAGAGCTGTCTCCCTCGACATATCACGTGCCTTCGACACGGTCTGGCACCCCGCTCTGCTCACCAAACTCTCCTCCTTTGGTATCCATGGAAATCTCCACGCATGGCTGGCGGACTTCCTCTCTAGTCGTCGTCAACGTGTGGCCCTAAATGGGTTTCTCTCATCTCCTCTTCCTGTTCAGGCTGGAGTTCCCCAAGGCAGTGTTCTGGGCCCCGTGCTTTTTCTGGTCTTCATCAATGATCTCTCTGACTCTCTCGAAAATCCTCTCTATCTCTTTGCTGATGACTCCACTCTCTGCCGCTCCATTCCTCTTCCCTCAGATCGGCAGTCTGCTGCCTCCTCACTCTCTGAAGACCTGGACAAAATCACAGACTGGTCAAATAAGTGGAACATGTCTTTCAATCCTGACAAATCTCACACTCTTACTATGTCTCTCCGAAAAGATCGACTGGACAACCCTCCCATCTACTTTCTCAACAATCCTCTCCAAGAAGTTCTGTCGCTCAAGATTTTGGGTCTCACTATCTGCCATGATCTTTCTTGGGAAAACCACATTTCCAAGCTGGCCTCCAAAGCCAGTCGCCGACTGGGCATCCTCCGTCGTGCGAAGTCCTTCCTCGGCACACCTGAGCTCCTCACCACATACAAGGCTTTCATCCGCAGCTCAATGGAATACTGTTCTCCCCTATGGGCCGGTGCTCCTGCCTCACACCTAGCTCGGCTTCACGCTGTTGAAACCAAAGCTTTCAGAATTATTGGAATCTCCCGCGATGAAGCTATCTCTGAGGGCCTTTCACTCGCTCACCGCAGGCAGGTAGGTGGTCTTTCTGTCTTCTACCGACTCCTCTCCGGCCTTGCACCCCCAGCTCTCTCTGTGCTCTGTCCCCCAAATATTCCTACAGGTCGCACAAGATCTGCCAGCAACCCTCTGATGGTTAAACTGCCGAAATCTCGGCTCTCCGCTCACCTTCACTCTTTCATTCCTCTTTTCTCCCGCCTCTGGAACAAACTACCTCACTCCCTTCAATCCCACTCCTCCCTCCAGGTCTTTAAAACAGCTGTTCACCACCATCTCTTATCTTCCCCCATCCAAAACCTTGATCTTTTCTACCCCCGCTAATTCACCCCAGATCCACCTTGTTTGAAATTCCAACTTCTTTCCTGGAAGTCCTGGCAGGGTCCATATGTTTTATACCTCTCCCACTGCCCCCTTCCCACGCCCCCCCCCCCCCCCAAAGCCCTCGCCCTCTCTCAGATCTCTCGATGTCTCCATGTCTCTCGGTCCCTGCTCTCAAATGTTGTGTTTGTGTCCTTCCCCCTCTCTCCCCATCTTGTCTACCGCTCCCTATGTTATATGTTTTATGTGTCGGTTTGTCTTTCTGTGTGATTAATGTTCGCTCTTTCACTAGCCTCGAACTTGTATACAAAAAAAAAAAAAAAAAAAAAAAAAAAAAAAGTGGTTTTTCAACACTAATACAAGTGCAAAAAGTGGTTTTTCCACACTAATACAAGTGCAAAAGTGGTTTCCTGCACCAACACAAGTGCGAAAAGTGCTTTTTCAACACTAACACAAGTGCGAAAAGTGGTTTTTCAACACTATCACAAGTGCAAAAAGTGTTTTTTCCACACTAATACAAGTGCAAAAGTGGTTTCCTGTACCAATACAAGTGCGAAAGGTGGTTTTTCAACACTAACAGAGGTGCGAAAAGTGATTTTTCAACACTATCACAAGTGCAAAAAGTGGTTTTTCCACACTAATACAAGTTCAAAAGTGGTTTCCTGCACCAACACAAGTGCAAAAAGTGTTATTTTAACACTAACACAAGTGCGAAAAGTGGTTTTTCAACACTAACACAAGTGCAAAAAGTGGTTTTTCAACACTAACACAAGTGCGAAAAGTGGTTTTTCAACACTAACACAAGTGCAAAAAGTGGTTTTTCCACACTAATACAAGTGCAAAAGTGGTTTACTGCACCAACACATGTGCGAAAAGTGGTTTTTCAACACCAACACAAGTGCAAAAAGTGGTTTTTCAACACTATCACAAGTGCAAAAAGTGGTTTTTCCACACTAATACAAGTGCAAAAGTGGTTTCCTGCACCAACACAAGTGCGAAAAGTGGTTTTTCAACACTAACACAAGTGCGAAAAGTGGTTTTTCAACACTACCACAAGTGCAAAAAGTGTTTTTTCCACACTAATACAAGTGCAAAAGTGGTTTCCTGCACCAACACAAGTGCGAAAAGTGGTTTTTCAACACTAACACAAGTGCGAAAAGTGGTATTTCAACACTAACACAAGTGCGAAAAGTGGTTTTTCCACACTAATACAAGTGCAAAAGTGGTTTCCTGCACCAACACAAGTGCGAAAAGTGGTTTTTCAACACTAACACAAGTGCGAAAAGTGTTTTTTCCACATTAATACAAGTGCAAAAGTGGTTTCCTGCACCAACACAAGTGCGAAAAGTGGTTTTTCAACACTAACACAAGTGCGAAAAGTGGTTTTTCAACACTAACACAAGTGCGAAAAGTGGTTTTTCAACACTACCACAAGTGCAAAAAGTGTTTTTTCCACACCAATACAAGTGCAAAAGTGGTTTCCTGCACCAACACATGTGCGAAAAGTGGTTTTTCAATTCTAACACAAGTGCGAAAAGTGGTATTTCAACACTAACACAAGTGCGAAAAGTGGTTTTTCCACACTAATAATACAAGTGCAAAAGTGGTTTCCTGCACCAACACAAGTGCGAAAAGTGGTTTTTCAACACTAACACAAGTGCGAAAAGTGTTTTTTCCACATTAATACAAGTGCAAAAGTGGTTTCCTGCACCAACACAAGTGCGAAAAGTGGTTTTTCAACACTAACACAAGTGCGAAAAGTGGTTTTTCAACACTAACACAAGTGCGAAAAGTGGTTTTTCAACACTATCACAAGTGCAAAAAGTGTTTTTTCCACACTAATACAAGTGCAAAAGTGGTTTCCTGCACCAACACAAGTGCAAAAGTGGTTTTTCAACACTAACACAAGTGGGAAAAGTGGTTTTTCAACACTAACACAAGTGCGAAAAGTGTTTTTTCCACACTAATACAAGTGCAAAAGTGGTTTTCCTGCACCAACACAAGTGCGAAAAGTGGTTTTTCAACACTAACACAAGTGCGGAATGTGGTTTTTCAACACTAACACAAGTGCGAAAAGTGGTTTTTCAACACTAACATAAGTGTGAAAAGTGTTTTTTCCACACTAATACAAGTGCAAAAGTGGTTTCCTGCACCAACACAAGTGTGAAAAGTGGTTTTTCAACACTAACACAAGTGCGAAAAGTGGTTTTTCAACACTAACACAAGTGCGAAAAGTGGTTTTTCAAGACTAACACAAGTGCAAAAAGTGGTTTTTCAACACTATCACAAGTGCAAAAAGTGTTTTTTCCACACGAATACAAGTGCAAAAGTGGTTTCCTGCACCAACACAAGTGCGAAAAGTGGTTTTTCAACACTAACACAAGTGCGAAAAGTGGTTTTTCAACACAAACACAAGTGCGAAAAGTGTTTTTTCCACACTAATACAAGTGCAAAAGTGGTTTCCTGCACCAACACAAGTGCGAAAAGTGGTTTTTCAACACTAACACAAGTGCGAAAAGTGGTTTTTCAACACTAACACAAGTGCGAAAAGTGGTTTTTCAACACTATCACAAGCGCAAAAAGTGTTTTTTCCACACTAATACAAGTGCAAAAGTGGTTTCCTGCACCAACACAAGTGCGAAATGTGGTTTTTCAACACTAACACAAGTGCGAAAAGTGTTTTTTCCACACTAATACAAGTGCAAAAGTGGTTTCCTGCACCAACACAAGTGCGAAAAGTGGTTTTTCAACACGAACACAAGTCCGAAATGTGGTTTTTCAACACTAACACAAGTGCGAAAAGTGGTTTTTCAACACTAACGCAAGTGCGAAAAGTGTTTTTTCCACACTAATACAAGTGCGAAAGTGGTTTCCTGCACCAACACAAGTGTGAAAAGTGGTTTTTCAACACTAACACAACTGCGAAAAGTGGTTTTTCAACACTAACACAAGTGCAAAAAGTGGTTTTTCAACACTAACACAAGTGCAAAAAGTGGTTTTTCAACACTATCACAAGTGCAAAAAGTGTTTTTTCCACACTAATACAAGTGCAAAAGTGGTTTCCTGCACCAACACAAGTGCGAAAAGTGGTTTTTCAACACTAACACAAGTGCGAAAAGTGGTTTTTCAACACTAACACAAGTGCAAAAAGTGGTTTTTCCACACTAATACAAGTGCAAAAGTGGTTTCCTGCACCAACACAAGTGCGAAAAGTGCTTTTTCAACACTAACACAAGTGCGAAAAGTGGTTTTTCAACACTATCACAAGTGCAAAAAGTGGTTTTTCCACACTAATACAAGTGCAAAAGTGGTTTCCTGCACCAATACAGGTGCGAAAGGTGGTTTTTCAACACTAACACAAGTGCGAAAAGTGGTTTTTCAACACTAATACAAGTGCAAAAAGTGGTTTTTCCACACTAATACAAGTGCAAAAGTGGTTTCCTGCACCAACACAAGTGCGAAAAGTGCTTTTTCAACACTAACACAAGTGCGAAAAGTGGTTTTTCAACACTATCACAAGTGCAAAAAGTGTTTTTTCCACACTAATACAAGTGCAAAAGTGGTTTCCTGCACCAATACAAGTGCGAAAGGTGGTTTTTCAACACTAACAGAGGTGCGAAAAGTGATTTTTCAACACTATCACAAGTGCAAAAAGTGGTTTTTCCACACTAATACAAGTTCAAAAGTGGTTTCCTGCACCAACACAAGTGCAAAAAGTGTTTTTTTAACACTAACACAAGTGCGAAAAGTAGTTTTTCAACACTAACACAAGTGCAAAAAGTGGTTTTTCAACACTAACACAAGTGCGAAAAGTGGTTTTTCAACACTAACACAAGTGCAAAAAGTGGTTTTTCCACACTAATACAAGTGCAAAAGTGGTTTACTGCACCAACACATGTGCGAAAAGTGGTTTTTCAACACCAACACAAGTGCAAAAAGTGGTTTTTCAACACTATCACAAGTGCAAAAAGTGGTTTTTCCACACTAATACAAGTGCAAAAGTGGTTTCCTGCACCAACACAAGTGCGAAAAGTGGTTTTTCAACACTAACACAAGTGCGAAAAGTGGTTTTTCAACACTACCACAAGTGCAAAAAGTGTTTTTTCCACACTAATACAAGTGCAAAAGTGGTTTCCTGCACCAACACAAGTGCGAAAAGTGGTTTTTCAACACTAACACAAGTGCGAAAAGTGGTATTTCAACACTAACACAAGTGCGAAAAGTGGTTTTTCCACACTAATACAAGTGCAAAAGTGGTTTCCTGCACCAACACAAGTGCGAAAAGTGGTTTTTCAACACTAACACAAGTGCGAAAAGTGTTTTTTCCACATTAATACAAGTGCAAAAGTGGTTTCCTGCACCAACACAAGTGCGAAAAGTGGTTTTTCAACACTAACACAAGTGCGAAAAGTGGTTTTTCAACACTAACACAAGTGCGAAAAGTGGTTTTTCAACACTACCACAAGTGCAAAAAGTGTTTTTTCCACACTAATACAAGTGCAAAAGTGGTTTCCTGCACCAACACAAGTGCGAAAAGTGGTTTTTCAACACTAACACAAGTGCGAAAAGTGGTATTTCAACACTAACACAAGTGCGAAAAGTGGTTTTTCCACACTAATACAAGTGCAAAAGTGGTTTCCTGCACCAACACAAGTGCGAAAAGTGGTTTTTCAACACTAACACAAGTGCGAAAAGTGTTTTTTCCACATTAATACAAGTGCAAAAGTGGTTTCCTGCACCAACACAAGTGCGAAAAGTGGTTTTTCAACACTAACACAAGTGCGAAAAGTGGTTTTTCAACACTAACACAAGTGCGAAAAGTGGTTTTTCAACACTATCACAAGTGCAAAAGTGGTTTCCTGCACCAACACAAGTGCAAAAGTGGTTTTTCAACACTAACACAAGTGCGAAAAGTGTTTTTTCCACACTAACACAAGTGCGAAAAGTGGTTTCCTGCACCAACACAAGTGCAAAAGTGGTTTTTCAACATTAACACAAGTGCGAAAAGTGGTTTTTCAACACTATCACAAGCGCAAAAAGTGTTTTTTCCACACTAATACAAGTGCAAAAGTGGTTTCCTGCACCAACACAAGTGCGAAATGTGGTTTTTCAACACTAACACAAGTGCGAAAAGTGTTTTTTCCACACTAATACAAGTGCAAAAGTGGTTTCCTGCACCAACACAAGTGCGAAAAGTGGTTTTTCAACACTAACACAAGTGCGAAATGTGGTTTTTCAACACTAACACAAGTGCGAAAAGTGGTTTTTCAACACTAACGCAAGTGCGAAAAGTGTTTTTTCCACACTAATACAAGTGCGAAAGTGGTTTCCTGCACCAACACAAGTGTGAAAAGTGGTTTTTCAACACTAACACAAGTGCGAAAAGTGGTTTTTCAACACTAACACAAGTGCAAAAAGTGGTTTTTCAACACTAACACAAGTGCAAAAAGTGGTTTTTCAACACTATCACAAGTGCAAAAAGTGTTTTTTCCACACTAATACAAGTGCAAAAGTGGTTTCCTGCACCAACACAAGTGCGAAAAGTGGTTTTTCAACACTAACACAAGTGCGAAAAGTGGTTTTTCAACACTAACACAAGTGCAAAAAGTGGTTTTTCCACACTAATACAAGTGCAAAAGTGGTTTCCTGCACCAACACAAGTGCGAAAAGTGCTTTTTCAACACTAACACAAGTGCGAAAAGTGGTTTTTCAACACTATCACAAGTGCAAAAAGTGTTTTTTCCACACTAATACAAGTGCAAAAGTGGTTTCCTGCACCAATACAAGTGCGAAAGGTGGTTTTTCAACACTAACAGAGGTGCGAAAAGTGATTTTTCAACACTATCACAAGTGCAAAAAGTGGTTTTTCCACACTAATACAAGTTCAAAAGTGGTTTCCTGCACCAACACAAGTGCGAAAAGTGGTTTTTCAACACTAACACAAGTGCGAAAAGTGGTTTTTCAACACTACCACAAGTGCAAAAAGTGTTTTTTCCACACTAATACAAGTGCAAAAGTGGTTTCCTGCACCAACACAAGTGCGAAAAGTGGTTTTTCAACACTAACACAAGTGCGAAAAGTGGTATTTCAACACTAACACAAGTGCGAAAAGTGGTTTTTCCACACTAATACAAGTGCAAAAGTGGTTTCCTGCACCAACACAAGTGCGAAAAGTGGTTTTTCAACACTAACACAAGTGCGAAAAGTGTTTTTTCCACATTAATACAAGTGCAAAAGTGGTTTCCTGCACCAACACAAGTGCGAAAAGTGGTTTTTCAACACTAACACAAGTGCGAAAAGTGGTTTTTCAACACTAACACAAGTGCGAAAAGTGGTTTTTCAACACTACCACAAGTGCAAAAAGTGGTTTTTCCACACTAATACAAGTGCAAAAGTGGTTTCCTGCACCAACACAAGTGCGAAAAGTGGTTTTTCAACACTAACACAAGTGCGAAAAGTGGTATTTCAACACTAACACAAGTGCGAAAAGTGGTTTTTCCACACTAATACAAGTGCAAAAGTGGTTTCCTGCACCAACACAAGTGCGAAAAGTGGTTTTTCAACACTAACACAAGTGCGAAAAGTGTTTTTTCCACATTAATACAAGTGCAAAAGTGGTTTCCTGCACCAACACAAGTGCGAAAAGTGGTTTTTCAACACTAACACAAGTGCGAAAAGTGGTTTTTCAACACTAACACAAGTGCGAAAAGTGGTTTTTCAACACTATCACAAGTGCAAAAAGTGTTTTTTACACACTAATACAAGTGCAAAAGTGGTTTCCTGCACCAACACAAGTGCAAAAGTGGTTTTTCAACACTAACACAAGTGCGAAAAGTGGTTTTTCAACACTAACACAAGTGCGAAAAGTGTTTTTTCCACACTAATACAAGTGCAAAAGTGGTTTTCCTGCACCAACACAAGTGCGAAAAGTGGTTTTTCAACACTAACACAAGTGCGGAATGTGGTTTTTCAACACTAACACAAGTGCGAAAAGTGGTTTTTCAACACTAACATAAGTGCGAAAAGTGTTTTTTCCACACTAATACAAGTGCAAAAGTGGTTTCCTGCACCAACACAAGTGTGAAAAGTGGTTTTTCAACACTAACACAAGTGCGAAAAGTGGTTTTTCAACACTAACACAAGTGCGAAAAGTGGTTTTTCAAGACTAACACAAGTGCAAAAAGTGGTTTTTCAACACTATCACAAGTGCAAAAAGTGTTTTTTCCACACTAATACAAGTGCAAAAGTGGTTTCCTGCACCAACACAAGTGCGAAAAGTGGTTTTTCAACACTAACACAAGTGCGAAAAGTGGTTTTTCAACACTAACACAAGTGCGAAAAGTGTTTTTTCCACACTAATACAAGTGCAAAAGTGGTTTCCTGCACCAACACAAGTGCGAAAAGTGGTTTTTCAACACTAACACAAGTGCGAAAAGTGGTTTTTCAACACTAACACAAGTGCAAAAAGTGGTTTTTCAACACTAACACAAGTGCGAAAAGTGGTTTTTCAACACTAACACAAGTGCAAAAAGTGGTTTTTCCACACTAATACAAGTGCAAAAGTGGTTTCCTGCACCAACACATGTGCGAAAAGTGGTTTTTCAACACCAACACAAGTGCGAAAAGTGGTTTTTCAACACTATCACAAGTGCAAAAAGTGGTTTTTCCACACTAATACAAGTGCAAAAGTGGTTTCCTGCACCAACACAAGTGCGAAAAGTGGTTTTTCAACACTAACACAAGTGCGAAAAGTGGTTTTTCAACACTATCACAAGTGCAAAAAGTGTTTTTTCCACACTAATACAAGTGTAAAAGTGGTTTCCTGCACCAACACAATTGCGAAAAGTGGTTTTTCAACACTAACACAAGTGCGAAAAGTGGTATTTCAACACTAATACAAGTGCAAAAGTGGTTTCCTGCACCAACACAAGTGCGAAAAGTGGTTTTTCAACACGAACACAAGTCCGAAATGTGGTTTTTCAACACTAACACAAGTGCGAAAAGTGGTTTTTCAACACTAACGCAAGTGCGAAAAGTGTTTTTTCCACACTAATACAAGTGCGAAAGTGGTTTCCTGCACCAACACAAGTGTGAAAAGTGGTTTTTCAACACTAACACAAGTGCGAAAAGTGGTTTTTCAACACTAACACAAGTGCAAAAAGTGGTTTTTCAACACTAACACAAGTGCAAAAAGTGGTTTTTCAACACTATCACAAGTGCAAAAAGTGTTTTTTCCACACTAATACAAGTGCAAAAGTGGTTTCCTGCACCAACACAAGTGCGAAAAGTGGTTTTTCAACACTAACACAAGTGCGAAAAGTGGTTTTTCAACACTAACACAAGTGCAAAAAGTGGTTTTTCCACACTAATACAAGTGCAAAAGTGGTTTCCTGCACCAACACAAGTGCGAAAAGTGCTTTTTCAACACTAACACAAGTGCGAAAAGTGGTTTTTCAACACTATCACAAGTGCAAAAAGTGTTTTTTCCACACTAATACAAGTGCAAAAGTGGTTTCCTGCACCAATACAAGTGCGAAAGGTGGTTTTTCAACACTAACACAAGTGCGAAAAGTGGTTTTTCAACACTAATACAAGTGCAAAAAGTGGTTTTTCCACACTAATACAAGTGCAAAAGTGGTTTCCTGCACCAACACAAGTGCGAAAAGTGCTTTTTCAACACTAACACAAGTGCGAAAAGTGGTTTTTCAACACTATCACAAGTGCAAAAAGTGTTTTTTCCACACTAATACAAGTGCAAAAGTGGTTTCCTGTACCAATACAAGTGCGAAAGGTGGTTTTTCAACACTAACAGAGGTGCGAAAAGTGATTTTTCAACACTATCACAAGTGCAAAAAGTGGTTTTTCCACACTAATACAAGTTCAAAAGTGGTTTCCTGCACCAACACAAGTGCAAAAAGTGTTATTTTAACACTAACACAAGTGCGAAAAGTGGTTTTTCAACACTAACACAAGTGCAAAAAGTGGTTTTTCAACACTAACACAAGTGCGAAAAGTGGTTTTTCAACACTAACACAAGTGCAAAAAGTGGTTTTTCCACACTAATACAAGTGCAAAAGTGGTTTACTGCACCAACACATGTGCGAAAAGTGGTTTTTCAACACCAACACAAGTGCAAAAAGTGGTTTTTCAACACTATCACAAGTGCAAAAAGTGGTTTTTCCACACTAATACAAGTGCAAAAGTGGTTTCCTGCACCAACACAAGTGCGAAAAGTGGTTTTTCAACACTAACACAAGTGCGAAAAGTGGTTTTTCAACACTACCACAAGTGCAAAAAGTGTTTTTTCCACACTAATACAAGTGCAAAAGTGGTTTCCTGCACCAACACAAGTGCGAAAAGTGGTTTTTCAACACTAACACAAGTGCGAAAAGTGGTATTTCAACACTAACACAAGTGCGAAAAGTGGTTTTTCCACACTAATACAAGTGCAAAAGTGGTTTCCTGCACCAACACAAGTGCGAAAAGTGGTTTTTCAACACTAACACAAGTGCGAAAAGTGTTTTTTCCACATTAATACAAGTGCAAAAGTGGTTTCCTGCACCAACACAAGTGCGAAAAGTGGTTTTTCAACACTAACACAAGTGCAAAAAGTGGTTTTTCAACACTAACACAAGTGCGAAAAGTGGTTTTTCAACACTAACACAAGTGCAAAAAGTGGTTTTTCCACACTAATACAAGTGCAAAAGTGGTTTACTGCACCAACACATGTGCGAAAAGTGGTTTTTCAACACCAACACAAGTGCAAAAAGTGGTTTTTCAACACTATCACAAGTGCAAAAAGTGGTTTTTCCACACTAATACAAGTGCAAAAGTGGTTTCCTGCACCAACACAAGTGCGAAAAGTGGTTTTTCAACACTAACACAAGTGCGAAAAGTGGTTTTTCAACACTACCACAAGTGCAAAAAGTGTTTTTTCCACACTAATACAAGTGCAAAAGTGGTTTCCTGCACCAACACAAGTGCGAAAAGTGGTTTTTCAACACTAACACAAGTGCGAAAAGTGGTATTTCAACACTAACACAAGTGCGAAAAGTGGTTTTTCCACACTAATACAAGTGCAAAAGTGGTTTCCTGCACCAACACAAGTGCGAAAAGTGGTTTTTCAACACTAACACAAGTGCGAAAAGTGTTTTTTCCACATTAATATAAGTGCAAAAGTGGTTTCCTGCACCAACACAAGTGCGAAAAGTGGTTTTTCAACACTAACACAAGTGCGAAAAGTGGTTTTTCAACACTAACACAAGTGCGAAAAGTGGTTTTTCAACACTACCACAAGTGCAAAAAGTGTTTTTTCCACACTAATACAAGTGCAAAAGTGGTTTCCTGCACCAACACAAGTGCGAAAAGTGGTTTTTCAACACTAACACAAGTGCGAAAAGTGGTATTTCAACACTAACACAAGTGCGAAAAGTGGTTTTTCCACACTAATACAAGTGCAAAAGTGGTTTCCTGCACCAACACAAGTGCGAAAAGTGGTTTTTCAACACTAACACAAGTGCGAAAAGTGTTTTTTCCACATTAATACAAGTGCAAAAGTGGTTTCCTGCACCAACACAAGTGCGAAAAGTGGTTTTTCAACACTAACACAAGTGCGAAAAGTGGTTTTTCAACACTAACACAAGTGCGAAAAGTGGTTTTTCAACACTATCACAAGTGCAAAAGTGGTTTCCTGCACCAACACAAGTGCATAAGTGGTTTTTCAACACTAACACAAGTGCGAAAAGTGTTTTTTCCACAATAACACAAGTGCGAAAAGTGGTTTCCTGCACCAACACAAGTGCAAAAGTGGTTTTTCAACATTAACACAAGTGCGAAAAGTGGTTTTTCAACACTATCACAAGCGCAAAAAGTGTTTTTTCCACACTAATACAAGTGCAAAAGTGGTTTCCTGCACCAACACAAGTGCGAAATGTGGTTTTTCAACACTAACACAAGTGCGAAAAGTGTTTTTTCCACACTAATACAAGTGCAAAAGTGGTTTCCTGCACCAACACAAGTGCGAAAAGTGGTTTTTCAACACTAACACAAGTGCGAAATGTGGTTTTTCAACACTAACACAAGTGCGAAAAGTGGTTTTTCAACACTAACGCAAGTGCGAAAAGTGTTTTTTCCACACTAATACAAGTGCGAAAGTGGTTTCCTGCACCAACACAAGTGTGAAAAGTGGTTTTTCAACACTAACACAAGTGCGAAAAGTGGTTTTTCAACACTAACACAAGTGCAAAAAGTGGTTTTTCAACACTAACACAAGTGCAAAAAGTGGTTTTTCAACACTATCACAAGTGCAAAAAGTGTTTTTTCCACACTAATACAAGTGCAAAAGTGGTTTCCTGCACCAACACAAGTGCGAAAAGTGGTTTTTCAACACTAACACAAGTGCGAAAAGTGGTTTTTCAACACTAACACAAGTGCAAAAAGTGGTTTTTCCACACTAATACAAGTGCAAAAGTGGTTTCCTGCACCAACACAAGTGCGAAAAGTGCTTTTTCAACACTAACACAAGTGCGAAAAGTGGTTTTTCAACACTATCACAAGTGCAAAAAGTGTTTTTTCCACACTAATACAAGTGCAAAAGTGGTTTCCTGCACCAATACAAGTGCGAAAGGTGGTTTTTCAACACTAACAGAGGTGCGAAAAGTGATTTTTCAACACTATCACAAGTGCAAAAAGTGGTTTTTCCACACTAATACAAGTTCAAAAGTGGTTTCCTGCACCAACACAAGTGCGAAAAGTGGTTTTTCAACACTAACACAAGTGCGAAAAGTGGTTTTTCAACACTACCACAAGTGCAAAAAGTGTTTTTTCCACACTAATACAAGTGCAAAAGTGGTTTCCTGCACCAACACAAGTGCGAAAAGTGGTTTTTCAACACTAACACAAGTGCGAAAAGTGGTATTTCAACACTAACACAAGTGCGAAAAGTGGTTTTTCCACACTAATACAAGTGCAAAAGTGGTTTCCTGCACCAACACAAGTGCGAAAAGTGGTTTTTCAACACTAACACAAGTGCGAAAAGTGTTTTTTCCACATTAATACAAGTGCAAAAGTGGTTTCCTGCACCAACACAAGTGCGAAAAGTGGTTTTTCAACACTAACACAAGTGCGAAAAGTGGTTTTTCAACACTAACACAAGTGCGAAAAGTGGTTTTTCAACACTACCACAAGTGCAAAAAGTGGTTTTTCCACACTAATACAAGTGCAAAAGTGGTTTCCTGCACCAACACAAGTGCGAAAAGTGGTTTTTCAACACTAACACAAGTGCGAAAAGTGGTATTTCAACACTAACACAAGTGCGAAAAGTGGTTTTTCCACACTAATACAAGTGCAAAAGTGGTTTCCTGCACCAACACAAGTGCGAAAAGTGGTTTTTCAACACTAACACAAGTGCGAAAAGTGTTTTTTCCACATTAATACAAGTGCAAAAGTGGTTTCCTGCACCAACACAAGTGCGAAAAGTGGTTTTTCAACACTAACACAAGTGCGAAAAGTGGTTTTTCAACACTAACACAAGTGCGAAAAGTGGTTTTTCAACACTATCACAAGTGCAAAAAGTGTTTTTTACACACTAATACAAGTGCAAAAGTGGTTTCCTGCACCAACACAAGTGCAAAAGTGGTTTTTCAACACTAACACAAGTGCGAAAAGTGGTTTTTCAACACTAACACAAGTGCGAAAAGTGTTTTTTCCACACTAATACAAGTGCAAAAGTGGTTTTCCTGCACCAACACAAGTGCGAAAAGTGGTTTTTCAACACTAACACAAGTGCGGAATGTGGTTTTTCAACACTAACACAAGTGCGAAAAGTGGTTTTTCAACACTAACATAAGTGCGAAAAGTGTTTTTTCCACACTAATACAAGTGCAAAAGTGGTTTCCTGCACCAACACAAGTGTGAAAAGTGGTTTTTCAACACTAACACAAGTGCGAAAAGTGGTTTTTCAACACTAACACAAGTGCGAAAAGTGGTTTTTCAAGACTAACACAAGTGCAAAAAGTGGTTTTTCAACACTATCACAAGTGCAAAAAGTGTTTTTTCCACACTAATACAAGTGCAAAAGTGGTTTCCTGCACCAACACAAGTGCGAAAAGTGGTTTTTCAACACTAACACAAGTGCGAAAAGTGGTTTTTCAACACTAACACAAGTGCGAAAAGTGTTTTTTCCACACTAATACAAGTGCAAAAGTGGTTTCCTGCACCAACACAAGTGCGAAAAGTGGTTTTTCAACACTAACACAAGTGCGAAAAGTGGTTTTTCAACACTAACACAAGTGCAAAAAGTGGTTTTTCAACACTAACACAAGTGCGAAAAGTGGTTTTTCAACACTAACACAAGTGCAAAAAGTGGTTTTTCCACACTAATACAAGTGCAAAAGTGGTTTCCTGCACCAACACATGTGCGAAAAGTGGTTTTTCAACACCAACACAAGTGCGAAAAGTGGTTTTTCAACACTATCACAAGTGCAAAAAGTGGTTTTTCCACACTAATACAAGTGCAAAAGTGGTTTCCTGCACCAACACAAGTGCGAAAAGTGGTTTTTCAACACTAACACAAGTGCGAAAAGTGGTTTTTCAACACTATCACAAGTGCAAAAAGTGTTTTTTCCACACTAATACAAGTGTAAAAGTGGTTTCCTGCACCAACACAATTGCGAAAAGTGGTTTTTCAACACTAACACAAGTGCGAAAAGTGGTATTTCAACACTAATACAAGTGCAAAAGTGGTTTCCTGCACCAACACAAGTGCGAAAAGTGGTTTTTCAACACGAACACAAGTCCGAAATGTGGTTTTTCAACACTAACACAAGTGCGAAAAGTGGTTTTTCAACACTAACGCAAGTGCGAAAAGTGTTTTTTCCACACTAATACAAGTGCGAAAGTGGTTTCCTGCACCAACACAAGTGTGAAAAGTGGTTTTTCAACACTAACACAAGTGCGAAAAGTGGTTTTTCAACACTAACACAAGTGCAAAAAGTGGTTTTTCAACACTAACACAAGTGCAAAAAGTGGTTTTTCAACACTATCACAAGTGCAAAAAGTGTTTTTTCCACACTAATACAAGTGCAAAAGTGGTTTCCTGCACCAACACAAGTGCGAAAAGTGGTTTTTCAACACTAACACAAGTGCGAAAAGTGGTTTTTCAACACTAACACAAGTGCAAAAAGTGGTTTTTCCACACTAATACAAGTGCAAAAGTGGTTTCCTGCACCAACACAAGTGCGAAAAGTGCTTTTTCAACACTAACACAAGTGCGAAAAGTGGTTTTTCAACACTATCACAAGTGCAAAAAGTGTTTTTTCCACACTAATACAAGTGCAAAAGTGGTTTCCTGCACCAATACAAGTGCGAAAGGTGGTTTTTCAACACTAACACAAGTGCGAAAAGTGGTTTTTCAACACTAATACAAGTGCAAAAAGTGGTTTTTCCACACTAATACAAGTGCAAAAGTGGTTTCCTGCACCAACACAAGTGCGAAAAGTGCTTTTTCAACACTAACACAAGTGCGAAAAGTGGTTTTTCAACACTATCACAAGTGCAAAAAGTGTTTTTTCCACACTAATACAAGTGCAAAAGTGGTTTCCTGTACCAATACAAGTGCGAAAGGTGGTTTTTCAACACTAACAGAGGTGCGAAAAGTGATTTTTCAACACTATCACAAGTGCAAAAAGTGGTTTTTCCACACTAATACAAGTTCAAAAGTGGTTTCCTGCACCAACACAAGTGCAAAAAGTGTTATTTTAACACTAACACAAGTGCGAAAAGTGGTTTTTCAACACTAACACAAGTGCAAAAAGTGGTTTTTCAACACTAACACAAGTGCGAAAAGTGGTTTTTCAACACTAACACAAGTGCAAAAAGTGGTTTTTCCACACTAATACAAGTGCAAAAGTGGTTTACTGCACCAACACATGTGCGAAAAGTGGTTTTTCAACACCAATACAAGTGCAAAAAGTGGTTTTTCAACACTATCACAAGTGCAAAAAGTGGTTTTTCCACACTAATACAAGTGCAAAAGTGGTTTCCTGCACCAACACAAGTGCGAAAAGTGGTTTTTCAACACTAACACAAGTGCGAAAAGTGGTTTTTCAACACTACCACAAGTGCAAAAAGTGTTTTTTCCACACTAATACAAGTGCAAAAGTGGTTTCCTGCACCAACACAAGTGCGAAAAGTGGTTTTTCAACACTAACACAAGTGCGAAAAGTGGTATTTCAACACTAACACAAGTGCGAAAAGTGGTTTTTCCACACTAATACAAGTGCAAAAGTGGTTTCCTGCACCAACACAAGTGCGAAAAGTGGTTTTTCAACACTAACACAAGTGCGAAAAGTGTTTTTTCCACATTAATACAAGTGCAAAAGTGGTTTCCTGCACCAACACAAGTGCGAAAAGTGGTTTTTCAACACTAACACAAGTGCGAAAAGTGGTTTTTCAACACTAACACAAGTGCGAAAAGTGGTTTTTCAACACTACCACAAGTGCAAAAAGTGTTTTTTCCACACTAATACAAGTGCAAAAGTGGTTTCCTGCACCAACACAAGTGCGAAAAGTGGTTTTTCAACACTAACACAAGTGCGAAAAGTGGTATTTCAACACTAACACAAGTGCGAAAAGTGGTTTTTCCACACTAATACAAGTGCAAAAGTGGTTTCCTGCACCAACACAAGTGCGAAAAGTGGTTTTTCAACACTAACACAAGTGCGAAAAGTGTTTTTTCCACATTAATACAAGTGCAAAAGTGGTTTCCTGCACCAACACAAGTGCGAAAAGTGGTTTTTCAACACTAACACAAGTGCGAAAAGTGGTTTTTCAACACTAACACAAGTGCGAAAAGTGGTTTTTCAACACTATCACAAGTGCAAAAAGTGTTTTTTCCACACTAATACAAGTGCAAAAGTGGTTTCCTGCACCAACACAAGTGCAAAAGTGGTTTTTCAACACTAACACAAGTGGGAAAAGTGGTTTTTCAACACTAACACAAGTGCGAAAAGTGTTTTTTCCACACTAATACAAGTGCAAAAGTGGTTTTCCTGCACCAACACAAGTGCGAAAAGTGGTTTTTCAACACTAACACAAGTGCGGAATGTGGTTTTTCAACACTAACACAAGTGCGAAAAGTGGTTTTTCAACACTAACATAAGTGCGAAAAGTGTTTTTTCCACACTAATACAAGTGCAAAAGTGGTTTCCTGCACCAACACAAGTGTGAAAAGTGGTTTTTCAACACTAACACAAGTGCGAAAAGTGGTTTTTCAACACTAACACAAGTGCGAAAAGTGGTTTTTCAAGACTAACACAAGTGCAAAAAGTGGTTTTTCAACACTATCACAAGTGCAAAAAGTGTTTTTTCCACACGAATACAAGTGCAAAAGTGGTTTCCTGCACCAACACAAGTGCGAAAAGTGGTTTTTCAACACTAACACAAGTGCGAAAAGTGGTTTTTCAACACAAACACAAGTGCGAAAAGTGTTTTTTCCACACTAATACAAGTGCAAAAGTGGTTTCCTGCACCAACACAAGTGCGAAAAGTGGTTTTTCAACACTAACACAAGTGCGAAAAGTGGTTTTTCAACACTAACACAAGTGCAAAAAGTGGTTTTTCAACACTAACACAAGTGCGAAAAGTGGTTTTTCAACACTAACACAAGTGCAAAAAGTGGTTTTTCCACACTAATACAAGTGCAAAAGTGGTTTCCTGCACCAACACATGTGCGAAAAGTGGTTTTTCAACACCAACACAAGTGCGAAAAGTGGTTTTTCAACACTATCACAAGTGCAAAAAGTGGTTTTTCCACACTAATACAAGTGCAAAAGTGGTTTCCTGCACCAACACAAGTGCGAAAAGTGGTTTTTCAACACTAACACAAGTGCGAAAAGTGGTTTTTCAACACTATCACAAGTGCAAAAAGTGTTTTTTCCACACTAATACAAGTGTAAAAGTGGTTTCCTGCACCAACACAAGTGCGAAAAGTGGTTTTTCAACACTAACACAAGTGCGAAAAGTGGTATTTCAACACTAACACAAGTGCGAAAAGTGGTTTTTCCACACTAATACAAGGGCAAAAGTGGTTTCCTGCACCAACACAAGTGCGAGAAGTGGTTTTTCAACACTAACACAAGTGCGAAAAGTGGTTTTTCAACACTATCACAAGTGCAAAAAGTGGTTTTTCCACACTAATACAAGTGCAAAAGTGGTTTCCTGCACCAACACAAGTGCGAAAAGTGGTTTTTCAACACTAACACAAGTGCGAAAAGTGGTTTTTCAACACTAACACAAGTGCGAAAAGTGGTTTTTCAACACTACCACAAGTGCAAAAAGTGGTTTTTCCACACTAATACAAGTGCAAAAGTGGTTTCCTGCACCAACACAAGTGCGAAAAGTGGTTTTTCAACACTAACACAAGTGCGAAAAGTGGTATTTCAACACTAACACAAGTGCGAAAAGTGGTTTTTCCACACTAATACAAGTGCAAAAGTGGTTTCCTGCACCAACACAAGTGCGAAAAGTGGTTTTTCAACACTAACACAAGTGCGAAAAGTGTTTTTTCCACATTAATACAAGTGCAAAAGTGGTTTCCTGCACCAACACAAGTGCGAAAAGTGGTTTTTCAACACTAACACAAGTGCGAAAAGTGGTTTTTCAACACTAACACAAGTGCGAAAAGTGGTTTTTCAACACTATCACAAGTGCAAAAAGTGTTTTTTACACACTAATACAAGTGCAAAAGTGGTTTCCTGCACCAACACAAGTGCAAAAGTGGTTTTTCAACACTAACACAAGTGCGAAAAGTGGTTTTTCAACACTAACACAAGTGCGAAAAGTGTTTTTTCCACACTAATACAAGTGCAAAAGTGGTTTTCCTGCACCAACACAAGTGCGAAAAGTGGTTTTTCAACACTAACACAAGTGCGGAATGTGGTTTTTCAACACTAACACAAGTGCGAAAAGTGGTTTTTCAACACTAACATAAGTGCGAAAAGTGTTTTTTCCACACTAATACAAGTGCAAAAGTGGTTTCCTGCACCAACACAAGTGTGAAAAGTGGTTTTTCAACACTAACACAAGTGCGAAAAGTGGTTTTTCAACACTAACACAAGTGCGAAAAGTGGTTTTTCAAGACTAACACAAGTGCAAAAAGTGGTTTTTCAACACTATCACAAGTGCAAAAAGTGTTTTTTCCACACTAATACAAGTGCAAAAGTGGTTTCCTGCACCAACACAAGTGCGAAAAGTGGTTTTTCAACACTAACACAAGTGCGAAAAGTGGTTTTTCAACACTAACACAAGTGCGAAAAGTGTTTTTTCCACACTAATACAAGTGCAAAAGTGGTTTCCTGCACCAACACAAGTGCGAAAAGTGGTTTTTCAACACTAACACAAGTGCGAAAAGTGGTTTTTCAACACTAACACAAGTGCAAAAAGTGGTTTTTCAACACTAACACAAGTGCGAAAAGTGGTTTTTCAACACTAACACAAGTGCAAAAAGTGGTTTTTCCACACTAATACAAGTGCAAAAGTGGTTTCCTGCACCAACACATGTGCGAAAAGTGGTTTTTCAACACCAACACAAGTGCGAAAAGTGGTTTTTCAACACTATCACAAGTGCAAAAAGTGGTTTTTCCACACTAATACAAGTGCAAAAGTGGTTTCCTGCACCAACACAAGTGCGAAAAGTGGTTTTTCAACACTAACACAAGTGCGAAAAGTGGTTTTTCAACACTATCACAAGTGCAAAAAGTGTTTTTTCCACACTAATACAAGTGTAAAAGTGGTTTCCTGCACCAACACAATTGCGAAAAGTGGTTTTTCAACACTAACACAAGTGCGAAAAGTGGTATTTCAACACTAATACAAGTGCAAAAGTGGTTTCCTGCACCAACACAAGTGCGAAAAGTGGTTTTTCAACACGAACACAAGTCCGAAATGTGGTTTTTCAACACTAACACAAGTGCGAAAAGTGGTTTTTCAACACTAACGCAAGTGCGAAAAGTGTTTTTTCCACACTAATACAAGTGCGAAAGTGGATTCCTGCACCAACACAAGTGTGAAAAGTGGTTTTTCAACACTAACACAAGTGCGAAAAGTGGTTTTTCAACACTAACACAAGTGCAAAAAGTGGTTTTTCAACACTAACACAAGTGCAAAAAGTGGTTTTTCAACACTATCACAAGTGCAAAAAGTGTTTTTTCCACACTAATACAAGTGCAAAAGTGGTTTCCTGCACCAACACAAGTGCGAAAAGTGGTTTTTCAACACTAACACAAGTGCGAAAAGTGGTTTTTCAACACTAACACAAGTGCAAAAAGTGGTTTTTCCACACTAATACAAGTGCAAAAGTGGTTTCCTGCACCAACACAAGTGCGAAAAGTGCTTTTTCAACACTAACACAAGTGCGAAAAGTGGTTTTTCAACACTATCACAAGTGCAAAAAGTGTTTTTTCCACACTAATACAAGTGCAAAAGTGGTTTCCTGCACCAATACAAGTGCGAAAGGTGGTTTTTCAACACTAACACAAGTGCGAAAAGTGGTTTTTCAACACTAATACAAGTGCAAAAAGTGGTTTTTCCACACTAATACAAGTGCAAAAGTGGTTTCCTGCACCAACACAAGTGCGAAAAGTGCTTTTTCAACACTAACACAAGTGCGAAAAGTGGTTTTTCAACACTATCACAAGTGCAAAAAGTGTTTTTTCCACACTAATACAAGTGCAAAAGTGGTTTCCTGTACCAATACAAGTGCGAAAGGTGGTTTTTCAACACTAACAGAGGTGCGAAAAGTGATTTTTCAACACTATCACAAGTGCAAAAAGTGGTTTTTCCACACTAATACAAGTTCAAAAGTGGTTTCCTGCACCAACACAAGTGCAAAAAGTGTTATTTTAACACTAACACAAGTGCGAAAAGTGGTTTTTCAACACTAACACAAGTGCAAAAAGTGGTTTTTCAACACTAACACAAGTGCGAAAAGTGGTTTTTCAACACTAACACAAGTGCAAAAAGTGGTTTTTCCACACTAATACAAGTGCAAAAGTGGTTTACTGCACCAACACATGTGCGAAAAGTGGTTTTTCAACACCAATACAAGTGCAAAAAGTGGTTTTTCAACACTATCACAAGTGCAAAAAGTGGTTTTTCCACACTAATACAAGTGCAAAAGTGGTTTCCTGCACCAACACAAGTGCGAAAAGTGGTTTTTCAACACTAACACAAGTGCGAAAAGTGGTTTTTCAACACTACCACAAGTGCAAAAAGTGTTTTTTCCACACTAATACAAGTGCAAAAGTGGTTTCCTGCACCAACACAAGTGCGAAAAGTGGTTTTTCAACACTAACACAAGTGCGAAAAGTGGTATTTCAACACTAACACAAGTGCGAAAAGTGGTTTTTCCACACTAATACAAGTGCAAAAGTGGTTTCCTGCACCAACACAAGTGCGAAAAGTGGTTTTTCAACACTAACACAAGTGCGAAAAGTGTTTTTTCCACATTAATACAAGTGCAAAAGTGGTTTCCTGCACCAACACAAGTGCGAAAAGTGGTTTTTCAACACTAACACAAGTGCGAAAAGTGGTTTTTCAACACTAACACAAGTGCGAAAAGTGGTTTTTCAACACTACCACAAGTGCAAAAAGTGTTTTTTCCACACTAATACAAGTGCAAAAGTGGTTTCCTGCACCAACACAAGTGCGAAAAGTGGTTTTTCAACACTAACACAAGTGCGAAAAGTGGTATTTCAACACTAACACAAGTGCGAAAAGTGGTTTTTCCACACTAATACAAGTGCAAAAGTGGTTTCCTGCACCAACACAAGTGCGAAAAGTGGTTTTTCAACACTAACACAAGTGCGAAAAGTGTTTTTTCCACATTAATACAAGTGCAAAAGTGGTTTCCTGCACCAACACAAGTGCGAAAAGTGGTTTTTCAACACTAACACAAGTGCGAAAAGTGGTTTTTCAACACTAACACAAGTGCGAAAAGTGGTTTTTCAACACTATCACAAGTGCAAAAAGTGTTTTTTCCACACTAATACAAGTGCAAAAGTGGTTTCCTGCACCAACACAAGTGCAAAAGTGGTTTTTCAACACTAACACAAGTGGGAAAAGTGGTTTTTCAACACTAACACAAGTGCGAAAAGTGTTTTTTCCACACTAATACAAGTGCAAAAGTGGTTTTCCTGCACCAACACAAGTGCGAAAAGTGGTTTTTCAACACTAACACAAGTGCGGAATGTGGTTTTTCAACACTAACACAAGTGCGAAAAGTGGTTTTTCAACACTAACATAAGTGCGAAAAGTGTTTTTTCCACACTAATACAAGTGCAAAAGTGGTTTCCTGCACCAACACAAGTGTGAAAAGTGGTTTTTCAACACTAACACAAGTGCGAAAAGTGGTTTTTCAACACTAACACAAGTGCGAAAAGTGGTTTTTCAAGACTAACACAAGTGCAAAAAGTGGTTTTTCAACACTATCACAAGTGCAAAAAGTGTTTTTTCCACACGAATACAAGTGCAAAAGTGGTTTCCTGCACCAACACAAGTGCGAAAAGTGGTTTTTCAACACTAACACAAGTGCGAAAAGTGGTTTTTCAACACAAACACAAGTGCGAAAAGTGTTTTTTCCACACTAATACAAGTGCAAAAGTGGTTTCCTGCACCAACACAAGTGCGAAAAGTGGTTTTTCAACACTAACACAAGTGCGAAAAGTGGTTTTTCAACACTAACACAAGTGCAAAAAGTGGTTTTTCAACACTAACACAAGTGCGAAAAGTGGTTTTTCAACACTAACACAAGTGCAAAAAGTGGTTTTTCCACACTAATACAAGTGCAAAAGTGGTTTCCTGCACCAACACATGTGCGAAAAGTGGTTTTTCAACACCAACACAAGTGCGAAAAGTGGTTTTTCAACACTATCACAAGTGCAAAAAGTGGTTTTTCCACACTAATACAAGTGCAAAAGTGGTTTCCTGCACCAACACAAGTGCGAAAAGTGGTTTTTCAACACTAACACAAGTGCGAAAAGTGGTTTTTCAACACTATCACAAGTGCAAAAAGTGTTTTTTCCACACTAATACAAGTGTAAAAGTGGTTTCCTGCACCAACACAAGTGCGAAAAGTGGTTTTTCAACACTAACACAAGTGCGAAAAGTGGTATTTCAACACTAACACAAGTGCGAAAAGTGGTTTTTCCACACTAATACAAGGGCAAAAGTGGTTTCCTGCACCAACACAAGTGCGAGAAGTGGTTTTTCAACACTAACACAAGTGCGAAAAGTGGTTTTTCAACACTATCACAAGTGCAAAAAGTGTTTTTTCCACACTAATACAAGTGCAAAAGTGGTTTCCTGCACCAACACAAGTGCGAAAAGTGGTTTTTCAACACTAACACAAGTGCGAAAAGTGGTTTTTCAACACTATCACAAGTGCAAAAAGTGGTTTTTCCACACTAATACAAGTGCAAAAGTGGTTTCCTGCACCAACACAAGTGCAAAAGTGGTTTTTCAACACTAACACAAGTGCGAAAAGTGTTTTTTCCACACTAACACAAGTGCGAAAAGTGGTTTCCTGCACCAACACAAGTGCAAAAGTGGTTTTTCAACACTAACACAAGTGCGAAAAGTGGTTTTTCAACACTAACACAAGTGCGAAAAGTGTTTTTTCCACATTAATACAAGTGCAAAAGTGGTTTCCTGCACCAACACAAGTGCGAAAAGTGGTTTTTCAACACTAACACAAGTGCGAAAAGTGGTTTTTCAACACTAACACAAGTGCGAAAAGTGGTTTTTCAACACTATCACAAGTGCAAAAAGTGTTTTTTCCACACTAATACAAGTGCAAAAGTGGTTTCCTGCACCATCACAAGTGCAAAAGTGGTTTTTCAACACTAACACAAGTGCGAAAAGTGGTTTTTCAACACTAACACAAGTGCGAAAAGTGTTTTTTCCACACTAATACAAGTGCAAAAGTGGTTTTCCTGCACCAACACAAGTGCGAAAAGTGGTTTTTCAACACTATCACAAGTGCAAAAAGTGTTTTTTCCACACTAATACAAGTGCAAAAGTGGTTTCCTGCACCAACACAAGTGCGAAAAGTGGTTTTTCAACACTAACACAAGTGCGAAAAGTGGTTTTTCAACACTAACACAAGTGCAAAAAGTGGTTTTTCCACACTAATACAAGTGCAAAAGTGGTTTCCTGCACCAACACAAGTGCGAAAAGTGGTTTTTCAACACTAACACAAGTGCGAAAAGTGGTTTTTCAACACTATCACAAGTGCAAAAAGTGTTTTTTCCACACTAATACAAGTGCAAAAGTGGTTTCCTGCACCAATACAAGTGCGAAAAGTGGTTTTTCAACACTAACACAAGTGCGAAAAGTGGTTTTTCAACACTAACACAAGTGCGAAAAGTGTTTTTTCCACACTAATACAAGTGCAAAAGTGGTTTCCTGCACCAACACAAGTGTGAAAAGTGGTTTTTCAACACTAACACAAGTGCAAAATGTGGTTTTTCAACACTAACACAAGTGCGAAAAGTGGTTTTTCAACACTAACACAAGTGCAAAAAGTGGTTTTTCCACACTAATACAAGTGCAAAAGTGGTTTCCTGCACCAACACATGTGCGAAAAGTGGTTTTTCAACACCAACACAAGTGCAAAAAGTGGTTTTTCAACACTATCACAAGTGCAAAAAGTGGTTTTTCCACACTAATACAAGTGCAAAAGTGGTTTCCTGCACCAACACAAGTGCGAAAAGTGGTTTTTCAACACTAACACAAGTGCGAAAAGTGGTTTTTCAACACTACCACAAGTGCAAAAAGTGTTTTTTCCACACTAATACAAGTGCAAAAGTGGTTTCCTGCACCAACACAAGTGCGAAAAGTGGTTTTTCAACACTAACACAAGTGCGAAAAGTGGTATTTCAACACTAACACAAGTGCGAAAAGTGGTTTTTCCACACTAATACAAGTGCAAAAGTGGTTTCCTGCACCAACACAAGTGCGAAAAGTGGTTTTTCAACACTAACACAAGTGCGAAAAGTGTTTTTTCCACATTAATACAAGTGCAAAAGTGGTTTCCTGCACCAACACAAGTGCGAAAAGTGGTTTTTCAACACTAACACAAGTTCGAAAAGTGGTTTTTCAACACTAACACAAGTGCGAAAAGTGGTTTTTCAACACTATCACAAGTGCAAAAAGTGTTTTTTCCACACTAATACAAGTGCAAAAGTGGTTTCCTCCACCAACACAAGTGCAAAAGTGGTTTTTCAACACTAACACAAGTGCGAAAAGTGGTTTTTCAACACTAACACAAGTGCGAAAAGTGTTTTTTCCACACTAATACAAGTGCAAAAGTGGTTTTCCTGCACCAACACAAGTGCGAAAAGTGGTTTTTCAACACTAACACAAGTGCGGAATGTGGTTTTTCAACACTAACACAAGTGCGAAAAGTGGTTTTTCAACACTAACATAAGTGCGAAAAGTGTTTTTTCCACACTAATACAAGTGCAAAAGTGGTTTCCTGCACCAACACAAGTGGGAAAAGTGGTTTTTCAACACTAACACAAGTGCGAAAAGTGGTTTTTCAACACTAACACAAGTGCGAAAAGTGGTTTTTCAAGACTAATACAAGTGCAAAAAGTGGTTTTTCAACACTATCACAAGTGCAAAAAGTGTTTTTTCCACACTAATACAAGTGCAAAAGTGGTTTCCTGCACCAACACAAGTGCGAAAAGTGGTTTTTCAACACTAACACAAGTGCGAAAAGTGGTTTTTCAACACTAACACAAGTGCGAAAAGTGTTTTTTCCACACTAATACAAGTGCAAAAGTGGTTTCCTGCACCAACACAAGTGCGAAAAGTGGTTTTTCAACACTAACACAAGTGCGAAAAGTGGTTTTTCAACACTAACACAAGTGCAAAAAGTGGTTTTTCAACACTAACACAAGTGCGAAAAGTGGTTTTTCAACACTAACACAAGTGCAAAAAGTGGTTTTTCCACACTAATACAAGTGCAAAAGTGGTTTCCTGCACCAACACATGTGCGAAAAGTGGTTTTTCAACACCAACACAAGTGCGAAAAGTGGTTTTTCAACACTATCACAAGTGCAAAAAGTGGTTTTTCCACACTAATACAAGTGCAAAAGTGGTTTCCTGCACCAACACAAGTGCGAAAAGTGGTTTTTCAACACTAACACAAGTGCGAAAAGTGGTTTTTCAACACTATCACAAGTGCAAAAAGTGTTTTTTCCACACTAATACAAGTGCAAAAGTGGTTTCCTGCACCAACACAAGTGCGAAAAGTGGTTTTTCAACACTAACACAAGTGCGAAAAGTGGTATTTCAACACTAACACAAGTGCGAAAAGTGGTTTTTCCACACTAATACAAGTGCAAAAGTGGTTTCCTGCACCAACACAAGTGCGAAAAGTGGTTTTTCAACACTAACACAAGTGCGAAAAGTGGTTTTTCAACACTATCACAAGTGCAAAAAGTGTTTTTTCCACACTAATACAAGTGCAAAAGTGGTTTCCTGCACCAACACAAGTGCGAAAAGTGGTTTTTCAACACTAACACAAGTGCGAAAAGTGGTTTTTCAACACTATCACAAGTGCAAAAAGTGGTTTTTCCACACTAATACAAGTGCAAAAGTGGTTTCCTGCACCAACACAAGTGCAAAAGTGGTTTTTCAACACTAACACAAGTGCGAAAAGTGTTTTTTCCACACTAACACAAGTGCGAAAAGTGGTTTCCTGCACCAACACAAGTGCAAAAGTGGTTTTTCAACACTAACACAAGTGCGAAAAGTGGTTTTTCAACACTAACACAAGTGCGAAAAGTGTTTTTTCCACATTAATACAAGTGCAAAAGTGGTTTCCTGCACCAACACAAGTGCGAAAAGTGGTTTTTCAACACTAACACAAGTGCGAAAAGTGGTTTTTCAACACTAACACAAGTGCGAAAAGTGGTTTTTCAACACTATCACAAGTGCAAAAAGTGTTTTTTCCACACTAATACAAGTGCAAAAGTGGTTTCCTGCACCAACACAAGTGCAAAAGTGGTTTTTCAACACGAACACAAGTGCGAAACGTGGTTTTTCAACACTAACACAAGTGCGAAAAGTGTTTTTTCCACACTAATACAAGTGCAAAAGTGGTTTCCTGCACCAACACAAGTGCAAAAGTGGTTTTTCAACACTAACACAAGTGCGAAAAGTGTTTTTTCCACACTAACACAAGTGCGAAAAGTGGTTTCCTGCACCAACACAAGTGCAAAAGTGGTTTTTCAACATTAACACAAGTGCGAAAAGTGGTTTTTCAACACTATCACAAGCGCAAAAAGTGTTTTTTCCACACTAATACAAGTGCAAAAGTGGTTTCCTGCACCAACACAAGTGCGAAAAGTGGTTTTTCAACACTAACACAAGTGCGAAAAGTGTTTTTTCCACACTAATACAAGTGCAAAAGTGGTTTCCTGCACCAACACAAGTGCGAAAAGTGGTTTTTCAACACTAACACAAGTGCGAAATGTGGTTTTTCAACACTAACACAAGTGCAAAAAGTGGTTTTTCAACACTATCACAAGTGCAAAAAGTGTTTTTTCCACACTAATACAAGTGCAAAAGTGGTTTCCTGCACCAACACAAGTGCGAAAAGTGGTTTTTCAACACTAACACAAGTGCGAAAAGTGGTTTTTCAACACTAACACAAGTGCAAAAAGTGGTTTTTCCACACTAATACAAGTGCAAAAGTGGTTTCCTGCACCAACACAAGTGCGAAAAGTGGTTTTTCAACACTAACACAAGTGCGAAAAGTGGTTTTTCAACACTATCACAAGTGCAAAAAGTGTTTTTTCCACACTAATACAAGTGCAAAAGTGGTTTCCTGCACCAATACAAGTGCGAAAGGTGGTTTTTCAACACTAACAGAGGTGCGAAAAGTGATTTTTCAACACTATCACAAGTGCAAAAAGTGGTTTTTCCACACTAATACAAGTTCAAAAGTGGTTTCCTGCACCAACACAAGTGCAAAATGTGTTTTTTCAACACTAACACAAGTGCGAAAAGTGGTTTTTCAACACTAACACAAGTGCAAAAAGTGGTTTTTCAACACTAACACAAGTGCGAAAAGTGGTTTTTCAACACTAACACAAGTGCAAAAAGTGGTTTTTCCACACTAATACAAGTGCAAAAGTGGTTTCCTGCACCAACACATGTGCGAAAAGTGGTTTTTCAACAACAACACAAGTGCAAAAAGTGGTTTTTCAACACTATCACAAGTGCAAAAAGTGGTTTTTCCACACTAATACAAGTGCAAAAGTGGTTTCCTGCACCAACACAAGTGCGAAAAGTGGTTTTTCAACACTAACACAATTGCGAAAAGTGGTTTTTCAACACTACCACAAGTGCAAAAAGTGTTTTTTCCACACTAATACAAGTGCAAAAGTGGTTTCCTGCACCAACACAAGTGCGAAAAGTGGTTTTTCAACACTAACACAAGTGCGAAAAGTGGTATTTCAACACTAACACAAGTGCGAAAAGTGGTTTTTCCACACTAATACAAGTGCAAAAGTGGTTTCCTGCACCAACACAAGTGCGAAAAGTGGTTTTTCAACACTAACACAAGTGCAAAAAGTGTTTTTTCCACACTAATACAAGTGCAAAAGTGGTTTCCTGCACCAACACAAGTGCAAAAGTGGTTTTTCAACACTAACACAAGTGCGAAAAGTGGTTTTTCAACACTAACGCAAGTGCGAAAAGTGTTTTTTCCACACTAATACAAGTGCAAAAGTGGTTTCCTGCACCAACACAAGTGCAAAAGTGGTTTTTCAACACTAACACAAGTGCGAAAAGTGGTTTTTCAACACTATCACAAGTGCAAAAAGTGTTTTTTCCACACTAATACAAGTGCAAAAGTGGTTTCCTGCACCAACACAAGTGCAAAAGTGGTTTCCTGCACCAACACAAGTGCGAAAAGTGGTTTTTCAACACTATCACAAGTGCAAAAAGTGTTTTTTCCACACTAATACAAGTGCAAAAGTGGTTTCCTGCACCAACACAAGTGCAAAAGTGGTTTTTCAACACTAACATAAGTGCGAAAAGTGTTTTTTCCACACTAATACAAGTGCAAAAGTGGTTTCCTGCACCAACACAAGTGTGAAAAGTGGTTTTTCAACACTAACACAAGTGCGAAAAGTGGTTTTTCAACACTAACACAAGTGCGAAAAGTGTTTTTTCCACACTAATACAAGTGCAAAAGTGGTTTCCTGCACCAACACAAGTGCGAAAAGTGGTTTTTCAACACTAACACAAGTGCGAAAAGTGGTTTTTCAACACTAACACAAGTGCAAAAAGTGGTTTTTCAACACTAACACAAGTGCGAAAAGTGGTTTTTCAACACTAACACAAGTGCAAAAAGTGGTTTTTCCACACTAATACAAGTGCAAAAGTGGTTTCCTGCACCAACACATGTGCGAAAAGTGGTTTTTCAACACCAACACAAGTGCGAAAAGTGGTTTTTCAACACTATCACAAGTGCAAAAAGTGGTTTTTCCACACTAATTCAAGTGCAAAAGTGGTTTCCTGCACCAACACAAGTGCGAAAAGTGGTTTTTCAACACTAACACAAGTGCGAAAAGTGGTTTTCAACACTATCACAAGTGCAAAAAGTGTTTTTTCCACACTAATACAAGTGCAAAAGTGGTTTCCTGCACCAACACAAGTGCGAAAAGTGGTTTTTCAACACTAACACAAGTGCGAAAAGTGGTATTTCAACACTAACACAAGTGCGAAAAGTGGTTTTCCACACTAATACAAGTGCAAAAGTGGTTTCCTGCACCAACACAAGTGCGAAAAGTGGTTTTTCAACACTAACACAAGTGCGAAAAGTGGTTTTTCAACACTATCACAAGTGCAAAAAGTGTTTTTTCCACACTAATACAAGTGCAAAAGTGGTTTCCTGCACCAACACAAGTGCGAAAAGTGGTTTTTCAACACTAACACAAGTGCGAAAAGTGGTTTTTCAACACTATCACAAGTGCAAAAAGTGGTTTTTCCACACTAATACAAGTGCAAAAGTGGTTTCCTGCACCAACACAAGTGCAAAAGTGGTTTTTCAACACTAACACAAGTGCGAAAAGTGTTTTTTCCACACTAACACAAGTGCGAAAAGTGGTTTCCTGCACCAACACAAGTGCAAAAGTGGTTTTTCAACACTAACACAAGTGCGAAAAGTGGTTTTTCAACACTAACACAAGTGCGAAAAGTGTTTTTTCCACATTAATACAAGTGCAAAAGTGGTTTCCTGCACCAACACAAGTGCGAAAAGTGGTTTTTCAACACTAACACAAGTGCGAAAAGTGGTTTTTCAACACTAACACAAGTGCGAAAAGTGGTTTTTCAACACTATCACAAGTGCAAAAAGTGTTTTTTCCACACTAATACAAGTGCAAAAGTGGTTTCCTGCACCAACACAAGTGCAAAAGTGGTTTTTCAACACTAACACAAGTGCGAAAAGTGTTTTTTCCACACTAACACAAGTGCGAAAAGTGGTTTCCTGCACCAACACAAGTGCAAAAGTGGTTTTTCAACATTAACTATAAGTGCGAAAAGTGGTTTTTCAACACTATCACAAGCGTAAAAAGTGTTTTTTCCACACTAATACAAGTGCAAAAGTGGTTTCCTGCACCAACACAAGTGCGAAATGTGGTTTTTCAACACTAACACAAGTGCGAAAAGTGTTTTTTCCACACTAATACAAGTGCAAAAGTGGTTTCCTGCACCAACACAAGTGCGAAAAGTGGTTTTTCAACACTAACACAAGTCCGAAATGTGGTTTTTCAACACTAACACAAGTGCGAAAAGTGGTTTTTCAACACTAACGCAAGTGCGAAAAGTGTTTTTTCCACACTAATACAAGTGCGAAAGTGGTTTCCTGCACCAACACAAGTGTGAAAAGTGGTTTTTCAACACTAACACAAGTGCGAAAAGTGGTTTTTCAACACTAACACAAGTGCAAAAAGTGGTTTTTCAACACTAACACAAGTACAAAAAGTGGTTTTTCAACACTATCACAAGTGCAAAAAGTGTTTTTTCCACACTAATACAAGTGCAAAAGTGGTTTCCTGCACCAACACAAGTGCGAAAAGTGGTTTTTCAACACTAACACAAGTGCGAAAAGTGGTTTTTCAACACTAACACAAGTGCAAAAAGTGGTTTTTCCACACTAATACAAGTGCAAAAGTGGTTTCCTGCACCAACACAAGTGCGAAAAGTGCTTTTTCAACACTAACACAAGTGCGAAAAGTGGTTTTTCAACACTATCACAAGTGCAAAAAGTGTTTTTTCCACACTAATACAAGTGCAAAAGTGGTTTCCTGCACCAATACAAGTGCGAAAGGTGGTTTTTCAACACTAACACAAGTGCGAAAAGTGGTTTTTCAACACTAATACAAGTGCAAAAAGTGGTTTTTCCACACTAATACAAGTGCAAAAGTGGTTTCCTGCACCAACACAAGTGCGAAAAGTGCTTTTTCAACACTAACACAAGTGCGAAAAGTGGTTTTTCAACACTATCACAAGTGCAAAAAGTGTTTTTTCCACACTAATACAAGTGCAAAAGTGGTTTCCTGCACCAATACAAGTGCGAAAGGTGGTTTTTCAACACTAACAGAGGTGCGAAAAGTGATTTTTCAACACTATCACAAGTGCAAAAAGTGGTTTTTCCACACTAATACAAGTTCAAAAGTGGTTTCCTGCACCAACACAAGTGCAAAAAGTGTTTTTTTAACACTAACACAAGTGCGAAAAGTGGTTTTTTTTCCACACTAATACAAGTTCAAAAGTGGTTTCCTGCACCAACACAAGTGCGAAAAGTGGTTTTTCAACACTAACACAAGTGCGAAAAGTGGTTTTTCAACACTAACACAAGTGCAAAAAGTGGTTTTTCAACACTAACACAAGTGCGAAAAGTGGTTTTTCAACACTAACACAAGTGCAAAAAGTGGTTTTTCAACACTAATACAAGTGCAAAAGTGGTTTCCTGCACCAACACATGTGCGAAAAGTGGTTTTTCAACACCAACACAAGTGCGAAAAGTGGTTTTTCACACTATCACAAGTGCAAAAAGTGGTTTTTCAACACTATCACAAGTGCAAAAAGTGTTTTTTCCACACTAATACAAGTGCAAAAGTGGTTTCCTGCACCAACACAAGTGCGAAAAGTGGTTTTTCAACACTAACACAAGTGCGAAAAGTGGTATTTCAACACTAACACAAGTGCGAAAAGTGGTTTTTCCACACTAATACAAGTGCAAAAGTGGTTTCCTGCACCAACACAAGTGCGAAAAGTGGTTTTTCAACACTAACACAAGTGCGAAAAGTGGTTTTTCAACACTATCACAAGTGCAAAAAGTGTTTTTTCCACACTAATACAAGTGCAAAAGTGGCTTCCTGCACCAACACAAGTGCGAAAAGTGGTTTTTCAACACTAACACAAGTGCGAAAAGTGGTTTTTCAACACTATCACAATTGCGAAAAGTGGTTTTTCAACACTAACACAAGTGCGAAAAGTGGTTTTTCCACACTAACACAAGTGCGAAAAGTGGTTTTTCAACACTATCACAAGTGCAAAAAGTGTTTTTTCCACACTAATACAAGTGCAAAAGTGGTTTCCTGCACCAACACAAGTGCGAAAAGTGTTTTTTCAACACTAACACAAGTGCGAAAAGTGGTATTTCAATACTAACACAAGTGCGAAAAGTGGTTTTTCCACACTAATACAAGTGCAAAAGTGGTTTCCTGCACCAACACAAGTGCGAAAAGTGGTTTTTCAACACTAACACAAGTGCGAAAAGTGGTTTTTCAACACTAACACAAGTGCGAAAAGTTGTTTTTCAACACTACCACAAGTGCAAAAAGTGTTTTTTCCACACTAATATAAGTGCAAAAGTGGTTTCCTGCACCAACACAAGTGCGAAAAGTGGTTTTTCAAGACGAACACAAGTGTGAAGAGTGTTTTTTCCACACTAATACAAGCGCAAAAGTGGTTACCTGCACCAACACAAGTGCAAAAGTGGTTTTTCAACACTAACACAAGTGCGAAAAGTATTTTTTCCACACTAACACAAGTGCGAAAAGTGGTTTCCTGCACCAACACAAGTGCAAAAGTGGTTTTTCAACACTAACACAAGTGCGAAAAGTGGTTTTTCAACACTAACACAAGTGCGAAAAGTGTTTTTTCCACATTAATACAAGTGCAAAAGTGGTTTCCTGCACCAACACAAGTGCGAAAAGTGGTTTTTCAACACTAACACAAGTGCGAAAAGTGGTTTTTCAACACTAACACAAGTGCGAAAAGTGGTTTTTCAACACTATCACAAGTGCAAAAAGTGTTTTTTCCACACTAATACAAGTGCAAAAGTGGTTTCCTGCACCAACACAAGTGCAAAAGTGGTTTTTCAACACTAACACAAGTGCGAAAAGTGTTTTTTCAACACTAACACAAGTGCGAAAAGTGTTTTTTCCACACTATTACAAGTGCAAAAGTGGTTTTCCTGCACCAACACAAATGCGAAAAGTGGTTTTTCAACACTAACACAAGTGCGGAATGTGGTTTTTCAACACTAACACAAGTGCGAAAAGTGGTTTTTCAACACTAACATAAAGTGCGAAAAGTGTTTTTTCCACACTAATACAAGTGCAAAAGTGGTTTCCTGCACCAACACAAGTGTGAAAAGTGGTTTTTCAACACTAACACAAGTGCAAAAAGTGGTTTTTCAACACTAACACAAGTGCGAAAAGTGGTTTTTCAAGACTAACACAAGTGCAAAAAGTGGTTTTTCAACACTATCACAAGTGCAAAAAGTGTTTTTTCCACACTAATACAAGTGCAAAAGTGGTTTCCTGCACCAACACAAGTGCGAAAAGTGGTTTTTCAACACTAACACAAGTGCGAAAAGTGGTTTTTCAACACTAACACAAGTGCGAAAAGTGTTTTTTCCACACTAATACAAGTGCAAAAGTGGTTTCCTGCACCAACACAAGTGCGAAAAGTGGTTTTTCAACACTAACACAAGTGCGAAAAGTGGTTTTTCAACACTAACACAAGTGCAAAAAGTGGTTTTTCAACACTATCACAAGTGCGAAAAGTGGTTTTTCAACACTAACACAAGTGCAAAAAGTGGTTTTTCAACACTAATACAAGTGCAAAAGTGGTTTCCTGCACCAACACATGTGCGAAAAGTGGTTTTTCAACACCAACACAAGTGCGAAAAGTGGTTTTTCACACTATCACAAGTGCAAAAAGTGGTTTTTCAACACTATCACAAGTGCAAAAAGTGTTTTTTCCACACTAATACAAGTGCAAAAGTGGTTTCCTGCACCAACACAAGTGCGAAAAGTGGTTTTTCAACACTAACACAAGTGCGAAAAGTGGTATTTCAACACTAACACAAGTGCGAAAAGTGGTTTTTCCACACTAATACAAGTGCAAAAGTGGTTTCCTGCACCAACACAAGTGCGAAAAGTGGTTTTTCAACACTAACACAAGTGCGAAAAGTGGTTTTTCAACACTATCACAAGTGCAAAAAGTGTTTTTTCCACACTAATACAAGTGCAAAAGTGGCTTCCTGCACCAACACAAGTGCGAAAAGTGGTTTTTCAACACTAACACAAGTGCGAAAAGTGGTTTTTCAACACTATCACAAGTGCAAAAAGTGGTTTTTCCACACTAATACAAGTGCAAAAGTGGTTTACTGCACCAACACAAGTGCGAAAAGTGGTTTTTCAACACTAACACAAGTGCGAAAAGTGGTTTTTCAACACTAACACAAGTGCAAAAAGTGGTTTTTCAACACTAACACAAGTGCGAAAAGTGGTTTTTCAACACTAACACAAGTGCAAAAAGTGGTTTTTCCACACTAATACAAGTGCAAAAGTGGTTTCCTGCACCAACACATGTGCGAAAAGTGGTTTTTCAACACCAACACAAGTGCGAAAAGTGGTTTTTCAACACTATCACAAGTGCAAAAAGTGGTTTTTCCACACTAATACAAGTGCAAAAGTGGTTTCCTGCACCAACACAAGTGCGAAAAGTGGTTTTTCAACACTAACACAAGTGCGAAAAGTGGTTTTTCAACACTATCACAAGTGCAAAAAGTGTTTTTTCCACACTAATACAAGTGCAAAAGTGGTTTCCTGCACCAACACAAGTGCGAAAAGTGGTTTTTCAACACTAACACAAGTGCGAAAAGTGGTATTTCAACACTAACACAAGTGCGAAAAGTGGTTTTTCCACACTAATACAAGTGCAAAAGTGGTTTCCTGCACCAACACAAGTGCGAAAAGTGGTTTTTCAACACTAACACAAGTGCGAAAAGTGGTTTTTCAACACTAACACAAGTGCGAAAAGTGGTTTTTCAACACTACCACAAGTGCAAAAAGTGTTTTTTCCACACTAACACAAGTGCGAAAAGTGGTTTCCTGCACCAACACAAGTGCAAAAGTGGTTTTTCAACACTAACACAAGTGCGAAAAGTGGTTTTTCAACACTAACACAAGTGCGAAAAGTGTTTTTTCCACATTAATACAAGTGCAAAAGTGGTTTCCTGCACCAACACAGTGCGAAAAGTGGTTTTTCAACACTAACACAAGTGCGAAAAGTGGTTTTTCAACACTAACACAAGTGCGAAAAGTGTTTTTTCAACACTATCACAAGTGCAAAAGTGTTTTTTCCACACTAATACAAGTGCAAAAGTGGTTTCCTGCACCAACACAAGTGCAAAAGTGGTTTTTCAACACTAACACAAGTGCGAAAAGTGGTTTTTCAACACTAACACAAGTGCGAAAAGTGTTTTTTCCACACTAATACAAGTGCAAAAGTGGTTTCCTGCACCAACACAAGTGCGAAAAGTGGTTTTTCAACACTAACACAAGTGCGAAATGTGGTTTTTCAACACTAACACAAGTGCGAAAAGTGTTTTTTCCACACTAATACAAGTGCAAAAGTGGTTTCCTGCACCAACACAAGTGCGAAAAGTGGTTTTTCTACACTAACACAAGTGCAAAAAGTGGTTTTTCAACACTAACACAAGTGCGAAAAGTAGTTTTTCAACACTAACACAAGTGCAAAAAGTGGCTTTTCCACACTAATACAAGTGCAAAAGTGGTTTCCTGCACCAACACATGTGCGAAAAGTGGTTTTTCAACACCAACACAAGTGCGAAAAGTGGTTTTTCAACACTATCACAAGTGCAAAAAGTGGTTTTTCCACACTAATACAAGTGCAAAAGTGGTTTCCTGCACCAACACAAGTGCAAAAGTGGTTTTTCAACACTAACACAAGTGCGAAAAGTGGTTTTTCAACACGAACACAAGTGCGAAACGTGGTTTTTCAACACTAACACAAGTGCGAAAAGTGTTTTTTCCACACTAATACAAGTGCAAAAGTGGTTTCCTGCACCAACACAAGTGCAAAAGTGGTTTTTCAACACTAACACAAGTGCGAAAAGTGTTTTTTCCACACTAACACAAGTGCGAAAAGTGGTTTCCTGCACCAACACAAGTGCAAAAGTGGTTTTTCAACACTAACACAAGTGCGAAAAGTGGTTTTTCAACACTAACACAAGTGCGAAAAGTGTTTTTTCCACATTAATACAAGTGCAAAAGTGGTTTTCAACACTAACACAAGTGTGAAAAGTGTTTTATCCACACTAACACAAGTGCGAAAAGTGGTTTCCTGCACCAACACAAGTGCAAAAGTGGTTTTTCAACACTAACACAAGTGCGAAAAGTGGTTTTTCAACACTAACACAAGTGCGAAAAGTGTTTTTTCCACATTAATACAAGTGCAAAAGTGGTTTCCTGCACCAACACAGTGCGAAAAGTGGTTTTTCAACACTAACACAAGTGCGAAAAGTGGTTTTTCAACACTAACACAAGTGCGAAAAGTGTTTTTTCAACACTATCACAAGTGCAAAAGTGTTTTTTCCACACTAATACAAGTGCAAAAGTGGTTTCCTGCACCAACACAAGTGCAAAAGTGGTTTTTCAACACTAACACAAGTGCGAAAAGTGGTTTTTCAACACTAACACAAGTGCGAAAAGTGTTTTTTCCACACTAATACAAGTGCAAAAGTGGTTTCCTGCACCAACACAAGTGCGAAAAGTGGTTTTTCAACACTAACACAAGTGCGAAATGTGGTTTTTCAACACTAACACAAGTGCGAAAAGTGTTTTTTCCACACTAATACAAGTGCAAAAGTGGTTTCCTGCACCAACACAAGTGCGAAAAGTGGTTTTTCAACACTAACACAAGTGCAAAAAGTGGTTTTTCAACACTAACACAAGTGCGAAAAGTAGTTTTTCAACACTAACACAAGTGCAAAAAGTGGCTTTTCCACACTAATACAAGTGCAAAAGTGGTTTCCTGCACCAACACATGTGCGAAAAGTGGTTTTTCAACACCAACACAAGTGCGAAAAGTGGTTTTTCAACACTATCACAAGTGCAAAAAGTGGTTTTTCCACACTAATACAAGTGCTAAAGTGGTTTCCTGCACCAACACAAGTGCGAAAAGTGGTTTTTCAACACTAACACAAGTGCGAAAAGTGGTTTTTCAACACTATCACAAGTGCAAAAAGTGTTTTTTCCACACTAATACAAGTGCAAAAGTGGTTTCCTGCACCAACACAAGTGCGAAAAGTGGTTTTTCAACACTAACAGAAGTGCGAAAGTGGTATTTCAACACTAACACAAGTGCGAAAAGTGGTTTTTCCACACTAATACAAGTGCAAAAGTGGTTTCCTGCACCAACACAAGTGCGAAAAGTGGTTTTTCAACACTAACACAAGTGCGAAAAGTGGTTTTTCAACACTAACACAAGTGCAAAGAGTGGTTTTTCAACACTAACACAAGTGCGAAAAGTGGTTTTTCAACACTAACACAAGTGCAAAAAGTGTTTTTTCCACACTAATACAAGTGCAAAAGTGGTTTCCTGCACCAACACAAGTGCAAAAGTGGTTTTTCAACACTAACACAAGTGCGAAAAGTGTTTTTTCCACACTAACACAAGTGCGAAAAGTGGTTTCCTGCACCAACACAAGTGCAAAAGTGGTTTTTCAACACTAACACAAGTGCGAAAAGTGGTTTTTCAACACTAACACAAGTGCGAAAAGTGTTTTTTCCACATTAATACAAGTGCAAAAGTGGTTTACTGCACCAACACAAGTGCGAAAAGTGGTTTTTCAACACTAACACAAGTGCGAAAAGTGGTTTTTCAACACTAACACAAGTGCGAAAAGTGGTTTTTCAACACTATCACAAGTGCAAAAAGTGTTTTTCCCACACTAATACAAGTGCAAAAGTGGTTTCCTGCACCAACACAAGTGCAAAAGTGGTTTTTCAACACTAACACAAATGCGAAAAGTGGTTTTTCAACACTAACACAAAGCGAAAAGTGTTTTTTCCACACTAATACAAATGCAAAAGTGGTTTCCTGCACCAACACAAGTGCGAAAAGTGGTTTTTCAACACTAACACAAGTGCGAAATGTGGTTTTTCAACACTAACACAAGTGCGAAAAGTGGTTTTTCAACACTAACACAAGTGCGAAAAGTGTTTTTTCCACACTAATACAAGTGCAAAAGTGGTTTCCTGCACCAACACAAGTGTGAAAAGTGGTTTTTCAACACTAACACAAGTGCGAAAAGTGGTTTTTCAACACTAACACAAGTGCAAAAAGTGGTTTTTCAACACTATCACAAGTGCAAAAAGTGTTTTTTCCACACTAATACAAGTGCAAAAGTGGTTTCCTGCACCAACACAAGTGCGAAAAGTGGTTTTTCAACACTAACACAAGTGCGAAAAGTGGTTTTTCAACACTAACACAAGTGCGAAAAGTGGTTTTTCCACACTAACACAAGTGCGAAAAGTGGTTTTTCAACACTATCACAAGTGCAAAAAGTGTTTTTTCCACACTAATACAAGTGCAAAAGTGGTTTCCTGCACCAACAAAAGTGCGAAAAGTGTTTTTTCAACACTAACACAAGTGCGAAAAGTGGTATTTCAATACTAACACAAGTGCGAAAAGTGGTTTTTCCACACTAATACAAGTGCAAAAGTGGTTTCCTGCACCAACACAAGTGCGAAAAGTGGTTTTTCAACACTAACACAAGTGCGAAAAGTGGTTTTTCAACACTAACACAAGTGCGAAAAGTTGTTTTTCAACACTACCACAAGTGCAAAAAGTGTTTTTTCCACACTAATATAAGTGCAAAAGTGGTTTCCTGCACCAACACAAGTGCGAAAAGTGGTTTTTCAAGACGAACACAAGTGTGAAGAGTGTTTTTTCCACACTAATACAAGCGCAAAAGTGGTTACCTGCACCAACACAAGTGCAAAAGTGGTTTTTCAACACTAACACAAGTGCGAAAAGTATTTTTTCCACACTAACACAAGTGCGAAAAGTGGTTTCCTGCACCAACACAAGTGCAAAAGTGGTTTTTCAACACTAACACAAGTGCGAAAAGTGGTTTTTCAACACTAACACAAGTGCGAAAAGTGTTTTTTCCACATTAATACAAGTGCAAAAGTGGTTTTTCCACACTAATACAAGTGCAAAAGTGGTTTCCTGCACCAACACAAGTGCGAAAAGTGGTTTTTCAACACTAACACAAGTGCGAAAAGTGGTTTTTCAACACTAACACAAGTGCAAAAAGTGGTTTTTCAACACTAACACAAGTGCGAAAAGTGGTTTTTCAACACTAACACAAGTGCAAAAAGTGGCTTTTCCACACTAATACAAGTGCAAAAGTGGTTTCCTGCACCAACACATGTGCGAAAAGTGGTTTTTCAACACCAACACAAGTGCGAAAAGTGGTTTTTCAACACTATCACAAGTGCAAAAAGTGGTTTTTCCACACTAATAGAAGTGCAAAAGTGGTTTCCTGCACCAACACAAGTGCAAAAGTGGTTTTTCAACACTAACACAAGTGCGAAAAGTGGTTTTTCAACACGAACACAAGTGCGAAACGTGGTTTTTCAACACTAACACAAGTGCGAAAAGTGTTTTTTCCACACTAATACAAGTGCAAAAGTGGTTTCCTGCACCAACACAAGTGCAAAAGTGGTTTTTCAACACTAACACAAGTGCGAAAAGTGTTTTTTCCACACTAACACAAGTGCGAAAAGTGGTTTCCTGCACCAACACAAGTGCAAAAGTGGTTTTTCAACACTAACACAAGTGCGAAAAGTGGTTTTTCAACACTAACACAAGTGCGAAAAGTGTTTTTTCCACATTAATACAAGTGCAAAAGTGGTTTTCAACACTAACACAAGTGTGAAAAGTGTTTTATCCACACTAACACAAGTGCGAAAAGTGGTTTCCTGCACCAACACAAGTGCAAAAGTGGTTTTTCAACACTAACACAAGTGCGAAAAGTGGTTTTTCAACACTAACACAAGTGCGAAAAGTGTTTTTTCCACATTAATACAAGTGCAAAAGTGGTTTCCTGCACCAACACAGTGCGAAAAGTGGTTTTTCAACACTAACACAAGTGCGAAAAGTGGTTTTTCAACACTAACACAAGTGCGAAAAGTGTTTTTTCAACACTATCACAAGTGCAAAAGTGTTTTTTCCACACTAATACAAGTGCAAAAGTGGTTTCCTGCACCAACACAAGTGCGAAAAGTGGTTTTTCAACACTAACACAAGTGCGAAAAGTGGTTTTTCAACACTATCACAAGTGCAAAAAGTGTTTTTTCCACACTAATACAAGTGCAAAAGTGGTTTCCTGCACCAACACAAGTGCGAAAAGTGGTTTTTCAACACTAACACAAGTGCGAAAAGTGGTATTTCAACACTAACACAAGTGCGAAAAGTGGTTTTTCCACACTAATGCAAGTGCAAAAGTGGTTTCCTGCACCAACACAAGTGCGAAAAGTGGTTTTTCAACACTAACACAAGTGCGAAAAGTGGTTTTTCAACACTATCACAAGGGCAAAAAGTGTTTTTTCCACACTAATACAAGTGCAAAAGTGGTTTCCTGCACCAACACAAGTGCGAAAAGTGGTTTTTCAACACTAACACAAGTGCGAAAAGTGGTTTTTCAACACTATCACAAGTGCAAAAAGTGGTTTTTCCACACTAATACAAGTGCAAAAGTGGTTTACTGCACCAACACAAGTGCGAAAAGTGGTTTTTCAACACTAACACAAGTGCGAAAAGTGGTTTTTCAACACTAACACAAGTGCAAAAAGTGGTTTTTCAACACTAACACAAGTGCGAAAAGTGGTTTTTCAACACTAACACAAGTGCAAAAAGTGGTTTTTCCACACTAATACAAGCGCAAAAGTGGTTTCCTGCACCAACACATGTGCGAAAAGTGGTTTTTCAACACCAACACAAGTGCGAAAAGTTGTTTTTCAACACTATCACAAGTGCAAAAAGTGGTTTTTCCACACTAATACAAGTGCAAAAGTGGTTTCCTGCACCAACACAAGTGCGAAAAGTGGTTTTTCAACACTAACACAAGTGCGAAAAGTGGTTTTTCAACACTATCACAAGTGCAAAAACTGTTTTTTCCACACTAATACAAGTGCAAAAGTGGTTTCCTGCACCAACACAAGTGCGAAAAGTGGTTTTTCAACACTAACACAAGTGCGAAAAGTGGTATTTCAACACTAACACAAGTGCGAAAAGTGGTTTTTCCACACTAATACAAGTGCAAAAGTGGTTTCCTGCACCAACACAAGTGCGAAAAGTGGTTTTTCAACACTAACACAAGTGCGAAAAGTGGTTTTTCAACACTAACACATGTGCGAAAAGTGGTTTTTCAACACTACCACAAGTGCAAAAAGTGTTTTTTCCACACTAATATAAGTGCAAAAGTGGTTTCCTGCAGCAACACAAGTGCGAAAAGTGGTTTTTCAACACGAACACAAGTGCGAAACGTGGTTTTTCAACACTAACACAAGTGCGAAAAGTGTTTTTTCCACACTAATACAAGTGCAAAAGTGGTTTCCTGCACCAACACAAGTGCAAAAGTGGTTTTTCAACACTATCACAAGTGCAAAAAGTGTTTTTTCCACACTAATACAAGTGCAAAAGTGGTTTCCTGCACCAACACAAGTGCGAAAAGTGGTTTTTCAACACTAACACAAGTGCGAAAAGTGGTATTTCAACACTAACACAAGTGCGAAAAGTGGTTTTTCCACACTAATACAAGTGCAAAAGTGGTTTCCTGCACCAACACAAGTGCGAAAAGTGGTTTTTCAACACTAACACAAGTGCGAAGAATTGGTTTTTCAACACTAACACAAGTGCGAAAAGTGGTTTTTCAACACTACCACAAGTGCAAAAAGTGTTTTTTCCACACTAATATAAGTGCAAAAGTGGTTTCCTGCACCAACACAAGTGCGAAAAGTGGTTTTTCAACACGAACACAAGTGCGAAACGTGGTTTTTCAACACTAACACAAGTGCGAAAAGTGTTTTTTCCACACTAATACAAGTGCAAAAGTGGTTTCCTGCACCAACACAAGTGCAAAAGTGGTTTTTCAACACTAACACAAGTGCGAAAAGTGGTTTTTCAACACTAACACAAGTGCGAAAAGTGTTTTTTCCACATTAATACAAGTGCAAAAGTGGTTTCCTGCACCAACACAAGTGCGAAAAGTGGTTTTTCAACAATAACACAAGTGCGAAAAGTGGTTTTTCAACACTAACACAAGTGCGAAAAGTGGTTTTTCAACACTATCACAAGTGCAAAAAGTGTTTTTTCCACACTAATACAAGTGCAAAAGTGGTTTCCTGCACCAACACAAGTGCAAAAGTGGTTTTTCAACACTAACACAAGTGCGAAAAGTGGTTTTTCAACACGAACACAAGTGCGAAACGTGGTTTTTCAACACTAACACAAGTGCGAAAAGTGTTTTTTCCACACTAATACAAGTGCAAAAGTGGTTTCCTGCACCAACACAAGTGCAAAAGTGGTTTTTCAACACTAACACAAGTGCGAAAAGTGTTTTTTCCACACTAACACAAGTGCGAAAAGTGGTTTCCTGCACCAACACAAGTGCAAAAGTGGTTTTTCAACACTAACACAAGTGCGAAAAGTGGTTTTTCAACACTAACACAAGTGCGAAAAGTGTTTTTTCCACATTAATACAAGTGCAAAAGTGGTTTTCAACACTAACACAAGTGTGAAAAGTGTTTTATCCACACTAACACAAGTGCGAAAAGTGGTTTCCTGCACCAACACAAGTGCAAAAGTGGTTTTTCAACACTAACACAAGTGCGAAAAGTGGTTTTTCAACACTAACACAAGTGCGAAAAGTGTTTTTTCCACATTAATACAAGTGCAAAAGTGGTTTCCTGCACCAACACAATGCGAAAAGTGGTTTTTCAACACTAACACAAGTGCGAAAAGTGGTTTTTCAACACTAACACAAGTGCGAAAAGTGTTTTTTCAACACTATCACAAGTGCAAAAGTGTTTTTTCCACACTAATACAAGTGCTAAAGTGGTTTCCTGCACCAACACAAGTGCGAAAAGTGGTTTTTCAACACTAACACAAGTGCGAAAAGTGGTTTTTTCAACACTATCACAAGTGCAAAAAGTGTTTTTTCCACACTAATACAAGTGCAAAAGTGGTTTCCTGCACCAACACAAGTGCGAAAAGTGGTTTTTCAACACTAACAGAAGTGCGAAAGTGGTATTTCAACACTAACACAAGTGCGAAAAGTGGTTTTTCCACACTAATACAAGTGCAAAAGTGGTTTCCTGCACCAACACATGTGCGAAAAGTGGTTTTTCAACACTAACACAAGTGCGAAAAGTGGTTTTTCAACACTATCACAAGTGCAAAAAGTGGTTTTTCCACACTAATACTAGTGCAAAAGTGGTTTACTGCACCAACACAAGTGCGAAAAGTGGTTTTTCAACACTAACACAAGTGCGAAAAGTGGTTTTTCAACACTAACACAAGTGCAAAGAGTGGTTTTTCAACACTAACACAAGTGCGAAAAGTGGTTTTTCAACACTAACACAAGTGCAAAAAGTGTTTTTTCCACACTAATACAAGTGCAAAAGTGGTTTCCTGCACCAACACAAGTGCAAAAGTGGTTTTTCAACACTAACACAAGTGCGAAAAGTGTTTTTTCCACACTAACACAAGTGCGAAAAGTGGTTTCCTGCACCAACACAAGTGCAAAAGTGGTTTTTCAACACTAACACAAGTGCGAAAAGTGGTTTTTCAACACTAACACAAGTGCGAAAAGTGTTTTTTCCACATTAATACAAGTGCAAAAGTGGTTTACTGCACCAACACAAGTGCGAAAAGTGGTTTTTCAACACTAACACAAGTGCGAAAAGTGGTTTTTCAACACTAACACAAGTGCGAAAAGTGGTTTTTCAACACTATCACAAGTGCAAAAAGTGTTTTTCCCACACTAATACAAGTGCAAAAGTGGTTTCCTGCACCAACACAAGTGCAAAAGTGGTTTTTCAACACTAACACAAATGCGAAAAGTGGTTTTTCAACACTAACACAAAGCGAAAAGTGTTTTTTCCACACTAATACAAATGCAAAAGTGGTTTCCTGCACCAACACAAGTGCGAAAAGTGGTTTTTCAACACTAACACAAGTGCGAAATGTGGTTTTTCAACACTAACACAAGTGCGAAAAGTGGTTTTTCAACACTAACACAAGTGCGAAAAGTGTTTTTTCCACACTAATACAAGTGCAAAAGTGGTTTCCTGCACCAACACAAGTGTGAAAAGTGGTTTTTCAACACTAACACAAGTGCGAAAAGTGGTTTTTCAACACTAACACAAGTGCAAAAAGTGGTTTTTCAACACTATCACAAGTGCAAAAAGTGTTTTTTCCACACTAATACAAGTGCAAAAGTGGTTTCCTGCACCAACACAAGTGCGAAAAGTGGTTTTTCAACACTAACACAAGTGCGAAAAGTGGTTTTTCAACACTAACACAAGTGCGAAAAGTGGTTTTTCCACACTAACACAAGTGCGAAAAGTGGTTTTTCAACACTATCACAAGTGCAAAAAGTGTTTTTTCCACACTAATACAAGTGCAAAAGTGGTTTCCTGCACCAACACAAGTGCGAAAAGTGTTTTTTCAACACTAACACATGTGCGAAAAGTGGTATTTCAATACTAACACAAGTGCGAAAAGTGGTTTTTCCACACTAATACAAGTGCAAAAGTGGTTTCCTGCACCAACACAAGTGCGAAAAGTGGTTTTTCAACACTAACACAAGTGCGAAAAGTGGTTTTTCAACACTAACACAAGTGCGAAAAGTTGTTTTTCAACACTACCACAAGTGCAAAAAGTGTTTTTTCCACACTAATATAAGTGCAAAAGTGGTTTCCTGCACCAACACAAGTGCGAAAAGTGGTTTTTCAAGACGAACACAAGTGTGAAGAGTGTTTTTTCCACACTAATACAAGCGCAAAAGTGGTTACCTGCACCAACACAAGTGCAAAAGTGGTTTTTCAACACTAACACAAGTGCGAAAAGTATTTTTTCCACACTAACACAAGTGCGAAAAGTGGTTTCCTGCACCAACACAAGTGCAAAAGTGGTTTTTCAACACTAACACAAGTGCGAAAAGTGGTTTTTCAACACTAACACAAGTGCGAAAAGTGTTTTTTCCACATTAATACAAGTGCAAAAGTGGTTTCCTGCACCAACACAAGTGCGAAAAGTGGTTTTTCAACACTAACACAAGTGCGAAAAGTGGTTTTTCAACACTAACACAAGTGCGAAAAGTGGTTTTTCAACACTATCACAAGTGCAAAAAGTGTTTTTTCCACACTAATACAAGTGCAAAAGTGGTTTCCTGCACCAACACAAGTGCAAAAGTGGTTTTTCAACACTAACACAAGTGCGAAAAGTGTTTTTTCAACACTAACACAAGTGCGAAAAGTGTTTTTTCCACACTAATACAAGTGCAAAAGTGGTTTTCCTGCACCAACACAAATGCGAAAAGTGGTTTTTCAACACTAACACAAGTGCGGAATGTGGTTTTTCAACACTAACACAAGTGCGAAAAGTGGTTTTTCAACACTAACATAAAGTGCGAAAAGTGTTTTTTCCACACTAATACAAGTGCAAAAGTGGTTTCCTGCACCAACACAAGTGTGAAAAGTGGTTTTTCAACACTAACACAAGTGCAAAAAGTGGTTTTTCAACACTAACACAAGTGCGAAAAGTGGTTTTTCAAGACTAACACATGTGCAAAAAGTGGTTTTTCAACACTATCACAAGTGCAAAAAGTGTTTTTTCCACACTAATACAAGTGCAAAAGTGGTTTCCTGCACCAACACAAGTGCGAAAAGTGGTTTTTCAACACTAACACAAGTGCGAAAAGTGGTTTTTCAACACTAACACAAGTGCGAAAAGTGTTTTTTCCACACTAATACAAGTGCAAAAGTGGTTTCCTGCACCAACACAAGTGCGAAAAGTGGTTTTTCAACACTAACACAAGTGCGAAAAGTGGTTTTTCAACACTAACACAAGTGCAAAAAGTGGTTTTTCAACACTAACACAAGTGCGAAAAGTGGTTTTTCAACACTAACACAAGTGCAAAAAGTGGTTTTTCAACACTAATACAAGTGCAAAAGTGGTTTCCTGCACCAACACATGTGCGAAAAGTGGTTTTTCAACACCAACACAAGTGCGAAAAGTGGTTTTTCACACTATCACAAGTGCAAAAAGTGGTTTTTCAACACTATCACAAGTGCAAAAAGTGTTTTTTCCACACTAATACAAGTGCAAAAGTGGTTTCCTGCACCAACACAAGTGCGAAAAGTGGTTTTTCAACACTAACACAAGTGCGAAAAGTGGTATTTCAACACTAACACAAGTGCGAAAAGTGGTTTTTCCACACTAATACAAGTGCAAAAGTGGTTTCCTGCACCAACACAAGTGCGAAAAGTGGTTTTTCAACACTAACACAAGTGCGAAAAGTGGTTTTTCAACACTATCACAAGTGCAAAAAGTGTTTTTTCCACACTAATACAAGTGCAAAAGTGGCTTCCTGCACCAACACAAGTGCGAAAAGTGGTTTTTCAACACTAACACAAGTGCGAAAAGTGGTTTTTCAACACTATCACAAGTGCAAAAAGTGGTTTTTCCACACTAATACAAGTGCAAAAGTGGTTTACTGCACCAACACAAGTGCGAAAAGTGGTTTTTCAACACTAACACAAGTGCGAAAAGTGGTTTTTCAACACTAACACAAGTGCAAAAAGTGGTTTTTCAACACTAACACAAGTGCGAAAAGTGGTTTTTCAACACTAACACAAGTGCAAAAAGTGGTTTTTCCACACTAATACAAGTGCAAAAGTGGTTTCCTGCACCAACACATGTGCGAAAAGTGGTTTTTCAACACCAACACAAGTGCGAAAAGTGGTTTTTCAACACTATCACAAGTGCAAAAAGTGGTTTTTCCACACTAATACAAGTGCAAAAGTGGTTTCCTGCACCAACACAAGTGCGAAAAGTGGTTTTTCAACACTAACACAAGTGCGAAAAGTGGTTTTTCAACACTATCACAAGTGCAAAAAGTGTTTTTTCCACACTAATACAAGTGCAAAAGTGGTTTCCTGCACCAACACAAGTGCGAAAAGTGGTTTTTCAACACTAACACAAGTGCGAAAAGTGGTATTTCAACACTAACACAAGTGCGAAAAGTGGTTTTTCCACACTAATACAAGTGCAAAAGTGGTTTCCTGCACCAACACAAGTGCGAAAAGTGGTTTTTCAACACTAACACAAGTGCGAAAAGTGGTTTTTCAACACTAACACAAGTGCGAAAAGTGGTTTTTCAACACTACCACAAGTGCAAAAAGTGTTTTTTCCACACTAATATAAGTGCAAAAGTGGTTTCCTGCAGCAACACAAGTGCGAAAAGTGGTTTTTCAACACGAACACAAGTGCGAAACGTGGTTTTTCAACACTAACACAAGTGCGAAAAGTGGTTTTTCAACACTAACACAAGTGCGAAAAGTGGTTTTTCCACACTAACACAAGTGCGAAAAGTGGTTTTTCAACACTATCACAAGTGCAAAAAGTGTTTTTTCCACACTAATACAAGTGCAAAAGTGGTTTCCTGCACCAACACAAGTGCGAAAAGTGTTTTTTCAACACTAACACAAGTGCGAAAAGTGGTATTTCAATACTAACACAAGTGCGAAAAGTGGTTTTTCCACACTAATACAAGTGCAAAAGTGGTTTCCTGCACCAACACAAGTGCGAAAAGTGGTTTTTCAACACTAACACAAGTGCGAAAAGTGGTTTTTCAACACTAACACAAGTGCGAAAAGTTGTTTTTCAACACTACCACAAGTGCAAAAAGTGTTTTTTCCACACTAATATAAGTGCAAAAGTGGTTTCCTGCACCAACACAAGTGCGAAAAGTGGTTTTTCAAGACGAACACAAGTGTGAAGAGTGTTTTTTCCACACTAATACAAGCGCAAAAGTGGTTACCTGCACCAACACAAGTGCAAAAGTGGTTTTTCAACACTAACACAAGTGCGAAAAGTATTTTTTCCACACTAACACAAGTGCGAAAAGTGGTTTCCTGCACCAACACAAGTGCAAAAGTGGTTTTTCAACACTAACACAAGTGCGAAAAGTGGTTTTTCAACACTAACACAAGTGCGAAAAGTGTTTTTTCCACATTAATACAAGTGCAAAAGTGGTTTCCTGCACCAACACAAGTGCGAAAAGTGGTTTTTCAACACTAACACAAGTGCGAAAAGTGGTTTTTCAACACTAACACAAGTGCGAAAAGTGGTTTTTCAACACTATCACAAGTGCAAAAAGTGTTTTTTCCACACTAATACAAGTGCAAAAGTGGTTTCCTGCACCAACACAAGTGCAAAAGTGGTTTTTCAACACTAACACAAGTGCGAAAAGTGTTTTTTCAACACTAACACAAGTGCGAAAAGTGTTTTTTCCACACTAATACAAGTGCAAAAGTGGTTTTCCTGCACCAACACAAATGCGAAAAGTGGTTTTTCAACACTAACACAAGTGCGAAAAGTGTTTTTTCAACACTAACACAAGTGCGAAAAGTGTTTTTTCCACACTAATACAAGTGCAAAAGTGGTTTCCTGCACCAACACAAGTGTGAAAAGTGGTTTTTCAACACTAACACAAGTGCAAAAAGTGGTTTTTCAACACTAACACAAGTGCGAAAAGTGGTTTTTCAAGACTAACACAAGTGCAAAAAGTGGTTTTTCAACACTATCACAAGTGCAAAAAGTGTTTTTTCCACACTAATACAAGTGCAAAAGTGGTTTCCTGCACCAACACAAGTGCGAAAAGTGGTTTTTCAACACTAACACAAGTGCGAAAAGTGGTTTTTCAACACTAACACAAGTGCGAAAAGTGTTTTTTCCACACTAATACAAGTGCAAAAGTGGTTTCCTGCACCAACACAAGTGCGAAAAGTGGTTTTTCAACACTAACACAAGTGCGAAAAGTGGTTTTTCAACACTAACACAAGTGCAAAAAGTGGTTTTTCAACACTAACACAAGTGCGAAAAGTGGTTTTTCAACACTAACACAAGTGCAAAAAGTGGTTTTTCAACACTAATACAAGTGCAAAAGTGGTTTCCTGCACCAACACATGTGCGAAAAGTGGTTTTTCAACACCAACACAAGTGCGAAAAGTGGTTTTTCACACTATCACAAGTGCAAAAAGTGGTTTTTCAACACTATCACAAGTGCAAAAAGTGTTTTTTCCACACTAATACAAGTGCAAAAGTGGTTTCCTGCACCAACACAAGTGCGAAAAGTGGTTTTTCAACACTAACACAAGTGCGAAAAGTGGTATTTCAACACTAACACAAGTGCGAAAAGTGGTTTTTCCACACTAATACAAGTGCAAAAGTGGTTTCCTGCACCAACACAAGTGCGAAAAGTGGTTTTTCAACACTAACACAAGTGCGAAAAGTGGTTTTTCAACACTATCACAAGTGCAAAAAGTGTTTTTTCCACACTAATACAAGTGCAAAAGTGGCTTCCTGCACCAACACAAGTGCGAAAAGTGGTTTTTCAACACTAACACAAGTGCGAAAAGTGGTTTTTCAACACTATCACAAGTGCAAAAAGTGGTTTTTCCACACTAATACAAGTGCAAAAGTGGTTTACTGCACCAACACAAGTGCGAAAAGTGGTTTTTCAACACTAACACAAGTGCGAAAAGTGGTTTTTCAACACTAACACAAGTGCAAAAAGTGGTTTTTCAACACTAACACAAGTGCGAAAAGTGGTTTTTCAACACTAACACAAGTGCAAAAAGTGGTTTTTCCACACTAATACAAGTGCAAAAGTGGTTTCCTGCACCAACACATGTGCGAAAAGTGGTTTTTCAACACCAACACAAGTGCGAAAAGTGGTTTTTCAACACTATCACAAGTGCAAAAAGTGGTTTTTCCACACTAATACAAGTGCAAAAGTGGTTTCCTGCACCAACACAAGTGCGAAAAGTGGTTTTTCAACACTAACACAAGTGCGAAAAGTGGTTTTTCAACACTATCACAAGTGCAAAAAGTGTTTTTTCCACACTAATACAAGTGCAAAAGTGGTTTCCTGCACCAACACAAGTGCGAAAAGTGGTTTTTCAACACTAACACAAGTGCGAAAAGTGGTATTTCAACACTAACACAAGTGCGAAAAGTGGTTTTTCTACACTAATACAAGTGCAAAAGTGGTTTCCTGCACCAACACAAGTGCGAAAAGTGGTTTTTCAACACTAACACAAGTGCGAAAAGTGGTTTTTCAACACTAACACAAGTGCGAAAAGTGGTTTTTCAACACTACCACAAGTGCAAAAAGTGTTTTTTCCACACTAATATAAGTGCAAAAGTGGTTTCCTGCAGCAACACAAGTGCGAAAAGTGGTTTTTCAACACGAACACAAGTGCGAAACGTGGTTTTTCAACACTAACACAAGTGCGAAAAGTGTTTTTTCCACACTAATACAAGTGCAAAAGTGGTTTCCTGCACCAACACAAGTGCGAAAAGTGGTTTTTCAACACTAACACAAGTGCGAAAAGTGGTTTTTCAACACTAACACAAGTGCGAAAAGTGGTTTTTCCACACTAACACAAGTGCGAAAAGTGGTTTTTCAACACTATCACAAGTGCAAAAAGTGTTTTTTCCACACTAATACAAGTGCAAAAGTGGTTTCCTGCACCAACACAAGTGCGAAAAGTGTTTTTTCAACACTAACACAAGTGCGAAAAGTGGTATTTCAATACTAACACAAGTGCGAAAAGTGGTTTTTCCACACTAATACAAGTGCAAAAGTGGTTTCCTGCACCAATACAAGTGCGAAAAGTGGTTTTTCAACACTAACACAAGTGCGAAAAGTGGTTTTTCAACACTAACACAAGTGCGAAAAGTTGTTTTTCAACACTACCACAAGTGCAAAAAGTGTTTTTTCCACACTAATATAAGTGCAAAAGTGGTTTCCTGCACCAACACAAGTGCGAAAAGTGGTTTTTCAAGATGAACACAAGTGCGAAACGTGGTTTTTCAACACTAACACAAGTGTGAAGAGTGTTTTTTCCACACTAATGCAAGCGCAAAAGTGGTTACCTGCACCAACACAAGTGCAAAAGTGGTTTTTCAACACTAACACAAGTGCGAAAAGTATTTTTTCCACACTAACACAAGTGCAAAAAGTGGTTTCCTGCACCAACACAAGTGCAAAAGTGGTTTTTCAACACTAACACAAGTGCGAAAAGTGGTTTTTCAACACTAACACAAGTGCGAAAAGTGTTTTTTCCACATTAATACAAGTGCAAAAGTGGTTTCCTGCACCAACACAAGTGCGAAAAGTGGTTTTTCAACACTAACACAAGTGCGAAAAGTGGTTTTTCAACACTAACACAAGTGCGAAAAGTGGTTTTTCAACACTATCACAAGTGCAAAAAGTGTTTTTTCCACACTAATACAAGTGCAAAAGTGGTTTCCTGCACCAACACAAGTGCAAAAGTGGTTTTTCAACACTAACACAAGTGCAAAAAGTGTTTTTTCCACACTAATATAAGTGCAAAAGTGGTTTCCTGCACCAACACAAGTGCGAAAAGTGGTTTTTCAACACGAACACAAGTGCGAAACGTGGTTTTTCAACACTAACACAAGTGCGAAAAGTGTTTTTTCCACACTAATACAAGTGCAAAAGTGGTTTCCTGCACCAACACAAGTGCAAAAGTGGTTTTTCAACACTAACACAAGTGCGAAAAGTGTTTTTTCCACACTAACACAAGTGCGAAAAGTGGTTTCCTGCACCAACACAAGTGCAAAAGTGGTTTTTCAACACTAACACAAGTGCGAAAAGTGGTTTTTCAACACTAACACAAGTGCGAAAAGTGTTTTTTCCACATTAATACAAGTGCAAAAGTGGTTTTCAACACTAACACAAGTGTGAAAAGTGTTTTATCCACACTAACACAAGTGCGAAAAGTGGTTTCCTGCACCAACACAAGTGCAAAAGTGATTTTTCAACACTAACACAAGTGCGAAAAGTGGTTTTTCAACACTAACACAAGTGCGAAAAGTGTTTTTTCCACATTAATACAAGTGCAAAAGTGGTTTCCTGCACCAACACAGTGCGAAAAGTGGTTTTTCAACACTAACACAAGTGCGAAAAGTGGTTTTTCAACACTAACACAAGTGCGAAAAGTGTTTTTTCAACACTATCACAAGTGCAAAAGTGTTTTTTCCACACTAATACAAGTGCAAAAGTGGTTTCCTGCACCAACACAAGTGCAAAAGTGGTTTTTCAACACTAACACAAGTGCGAAAAGTGGTTTTTCAACACTAACACAAGTGCGAAAAGTGTTTTTTCCACACTAATACAAGTGCAAAAGTGGTTTCCGGCACCAACACAAGTGCGAAAAGTGGTTTTTCAACACTAACACAAGTGCGAAATGTGGTTTTTCAACACTAACACAAGTGCGAAAAGTGTTTTTTCCACACTAATACAAGTGCAAAAGTGGTTTCCTGCACCAACACAAGTGCGAAAAGTGGTTTTTCAACACTAACACAAGTGCAAAAAGTGGTTTTTCAACACTAACACAAGTGCGAAAAGTAGTTTTTCAACACTAACACAAGTGCAAAAAGTGGCTTTTCCACACTAATACAAGTGCAAAAGTGGTTTCCTGCACCAACACATGTGCGAAAAGTGGTTTTTCAACACCAACACAAGTGCGAAAAGTGGTTTTTCAACACTATCACAAGTGCAAAAAGTGGTTTTTCCACACTAATACAAGTGCTAAAGTGGTTTCCTGCACCAACACAAGTGCGAAAAGTGGTTTTTCAACACTAACACAAGTGCGAAAAGTGGTATTTCAACACTAACACAAGTGCGAAAAGTGGTTTTTCCACACTAATACAAGTGCAAAAGTGGTTTCCTGCACCAACACAAGTGCGAAAAGTGGTTTTTCAACACTAACACAAGTGCGAAAAGTGGTTTTTCAACACTATCACAAGTGCAAAAAGTGTTTTTTCCACACTAATACAAGTGCAAAAGTGGCTTCCTGCACCAACACAAGTGCGAAAAGTGGTTTTTCAACACTAACACAAGTGCGAAAAGTGGTTTTTCAACACTATCACAAGTGCAAAAAGTGGTTTTTCCACACTAATACAAGTGCAAAAGTGGTTTACTGCACCAACACAAGTGCGAAAAGTGGTTTTTCAACACTAACACAAGTGCGAAAAGTGGTTTTTCAACACTAACACAAGTGCAAAAAGTGGTTTTTCAACACTAACACAAGTGCGAAAAGTGGTTTTTCAACACTAACACAAGTGCAAAAAGTGGTTTTTCCACACTAATACAAGTGCAAAAGTGGTTTCCTGCACCAACACATGTGCGAAAAGTGGTTTTTCAACACCAACACAAGTGCGAAAAGTGGTTTTTCAACACTATCACAAGTGCAAAAAGTGGTTTTTCCACACTAATACAAGTGCAAAAGTGGTTTCCTGCACCAACACAAGTGCGAAAAGTGGTTTTTCAACACTAACACAAGTGCGAAAAGTGGTTTTTCAACACTATCACAAGTGCAAAAAGTGTTTTTTCCACACTAATACAAGTGCAAAAGTGGTTTCCTGCACCAACACAAGTGCGAAAAGTGGTTTTTCAACACTAACACAAGTGCGAAAAGTGGTTTTTCAACACTAACACAAGTGCGAAAAGTGGTTTTTCAACACTACCACAAGTGCAAAAAGTGTTTTTTCCACACTAATATAAGTGCAAAAGTGGTTTCCTGCAGCAACACAAGTGCGAAAAGTGGTTTTTCAACACGAACACAAGTGCGAAACGTGGTTTTTCAACACTAACACAAGTGCGAAAAGTGTTTTTTCCACACTAATACAAGTGCAAAAGTGGTTTCCTGCACCAACACAAGTGCGAAAAGTGGTTTTTCAACACTAACACAAGTGCGAAAAGTGGTTTTTCAACACTAACACAAGTGCGAAAAGTGGTTTTTCCACACTAACACAAGTGCGAAAAGTGGTTTTTCAACACTATCACAAGTGCAAAAAGTGTTTTTTCCACACTAATACAAGTGCAAAAGTGGTTTCCTGCACCAACACAAGTGCGAAAAGTGTTTTTTCAACACTAACACAAGTGCGAAAAGTGGTATTTCAATACTAACACAAGTGCGAAAAGTGGTTTTTCCACACTAATACAAGTGCAAAAGTGGTTTCCTGCACCAACACAAGTGCGAAAAGTGGTTTTTCAACACTAACACAAGTGCGAAAAGTGGTTTTTCAACACTAACACAAGTGCGAAAAGTTGTTTTTCAACACTACCACAAGTGCAAAAAGTGTTTTTTCCACACTAATATAAGTGCAAAAGTGGTTTCCTGCACCAACACAAGTGCGAAAAGTGGTTTTTCAAGATGAACACAAGTGCGAAACGTGGTTTTTCAACACTAACACAAGTGTGAAGAGTGTTTTTTCCACACTAATGCAAGCGCAAAAGTGGTTACCTGCACCAACACAAGTGCAAAAGTGGTTTTTCAACACTAACACAAGTGCGAAAAGTATTTTTTCCACACTAACACAAGTGCAAAAAGTGGTTTCCTGCACCAACACAAGTGCAAAAGTGGTTTTTCAACACTAACACAAGTGCGAAAAGTGGTTTTTCAACACTAACACAAGTGCGAAAAGTGTTTTTTCCACATTAATACAAGTGCAAAAGTGGTTTCCTGCACCAACACAAGTGCGAAAAGTGGTTTTTCAACACTAACACAAGTGCGAAAAGTGGTTTTTCAACACTAACACAAGTGCGAAAAGTGGTTTTTCAACACTATCACAAGTGCAAAAAGTGTTTTTTCCACACTAATACAAGTGCAAAAGTGGTTTCCTGCACCAACACAAGTGCAAAAGTGGTTTTTCAACACTAACACAAGTGCAAAAAGTGTTTTTTCCACACTAATATAAGTGCAAAAGTGGTTTCCTGCACCAACACAAGTGCGAAAAGTGGTTTTTCAACACGAACACAAGTGCGAAACGTGGTTTTTCAACACTAACACAAGTGCGAAAAGTGTTTTTTCCACACTAATACAAGTGCAAAAGTGGTTTCCTGCACCAACACAAGTGCAAAAGTGGTTTTTCAACACTAACACAAGTGCGAAAAGTGTTTTTTCCACACTAACACAAGTGCGAAAAGTGGTTTCCTGCACCAACACAAGTGCAAAAGTGGTTTTTCAACACTAACACAAGTGCGAAAAGTGGTTTTTCAACACTAACACAAGTGCGAAAAGTGTTTTTTCCACATTAATACAAGTGCAAAAGTGGTTTTCAACACTAACACAAGTGTGAAAAGTGTTTTATCCACACTAACACAAGTGCGAAAAGTGGTTTCCTGCACCAACACAAGTGCAAAAGTGATTTTTCAACACTAACACAAGTGCGAAAAGTGGTTTTTCAACACTAACACAAGTGCGAAAAGTGTTTTTTCCACATTAATACAAGTGCAAAAGTGGTTTCCTGCACCAACACAGTGCGAAAAGTGGTTTTTCAACACTAACACAAGTGCGAAAAGTGGTTTTTCAACACTAACACAAGTGCGAAAAGTGTTTTTTCAACACTATCACAAGTGCAAAAGTGTTTTTTCCACACTAATACAAGTGCAAAAGTGGTTTCCTGCACCAACACAAGTGCAAAAGTGGTTTTTCAACACTAACACAAGTGCGAAAAGTGGTTTTTCAACACTAACACAAGTGCGAAAAGTGTTTTTTCCACACTAATACAAGTGCAAAAGTGGTTTCCGGCACCAACACAAGTGCGAAAAGTGGTTTTTCAACACTAACACAAGTGCGAAATGTGGTTTTTCAACACTAACACAAGTGCGAAAAGTGTTTTTTCCACACTAATACAAGTGCAAAAGTGGTTTCCTGCACCAACACAAGTGCGAAAAGTGGTTTTTCAACACTAACACAAGTGCAAAAAGTGGTTTTTCAACACTAACACAAGTGCGAAAAGTAGTTTTTCAACACTAACACAAGTGCAAAATGTGGCTTTTCCACACTAATACAAGTGCAAAAGTGGTTTCCTGCACCAACACATGTGCGAAAAGTGGTTTTTCAACACCAACACAAGTGCGAAAAGTGGTTTTTCAACACTATCACAAGTGCAAAAAGTGGTTTTTCCACACTAATACAAGTGCTAAAGTGGTTTCCTGCACCAACACAAGTGCGAAAAGTGGTTTTTCAACACTAACACAAGTGCGAAAAGTGGTTTTTCAACACTATCACAAGTGCAAAAAGTGTTTTTTCCACACTAATACAAGTGCAAAAGTGGTTTCCTGCACCAACACAAGTGCGAAAAGTGGTTTTTCAACACTAACAGAAGTGCGAAAGTGGTATTTCAACACTAACACAAGTGCGAAAAGTGGTTTTCCACACTAATACAAGTGCAAAAGTGGTTTCCTGCACCAACACAAGTGCGAAAAGTGGTTTTTCAACACTAACACAAGTGCGAAAAGTGGTTTTTCAACACTATCACAAGTGCAAAAAGTGGTTTTTCCACACTAATACTAGTGCAAAAGTGGTTTACTGCACCAACACAAGTGCGAAAAGTGGTTTTTCAACACTAACACAAGTGCGAAAAGTGGTTTTTCAACACTAACACAAGTGCAAAGAGTGGTTTTTCAACACTAACACAAGTGCGAAAAGTGGTTTTTCAACACTAACACAAGTGCAAAAAGTGTTTTTTCCACACTAATACAAGTGCAAAAGTGGTTTCCTGCACCAACACAAGTGCAAAAGTGGTTTTTCAACACTAACACAAGTGCGAAAAGTGTTTTTTCCACACTAACACAAGTGCGAAAATTGGTTTCCTGCACCAACACAAGTGCAAAAGTGGTTTTTCAACACTAACACAAGTGCGAAAAGTGGTTTTTCAACACTAACACAAGTGCGAAAAGTGTTTTTTCCACATTAATACAAGTGCAAAAGTGGTTTACTGCACCAACACAAGTGCGAAAAGTGGTTTTTCAACACTAACACAAGTGCGAAAAGTGGTTTTTCAACACTAACACAAGTGCGAAAAGTGGTTTTTCAACACTATCACAAGTGCAAAAAGTGTTTTTCCCACACTAATACAAGTGCAAAAGTGGTTTCCTGCACCAACACAAGTGCGAAAAGTGGTTTTTCAACACTAACACAAGTGCGAAATGTGGTTTTTCAACACTAACACAAAGCAAAAAGTGTTTTTTCCACACTAATACAAATGCAAAAGTGGTTTCCTGCACCAACACAAGTGCGAAAAGTGGTTTTTCAACACTGACACAAGTGCGAAATGTGGTTTTTCAACACTAACACAAGTGCGAAAAGTGGTTTTTCAACACTAACACAAGTGCGAAAAGTGTTTTTTCCACACTAATACAAGTGCAAAAGTGGTTTCCTGCACCAACACAAGTGTGAAAAGTGGTTTTTCAACACTAACACAAGTGCGAAAAGTGGTTTTTCAACACTAACACAAGTGCAAAAAGTGGTTTTTCAACACTATCACAAGTGCAAAAAGTGTTTTTTCCACACTAATACAAGTGCAAAAGTGGTTTCCTGCACCAACACAAGTGCGAAAAGTGGTTTTTCAACACTAACACAAGTGCGAAAAGTGGTTTTTCAACACTAACACAAGTGCGAAAAGTGGTTTTTCCACACTAACACAAGTGCGAAAAGTGGTTTTTCAACACTATCACAAGTGCAAAAAGTGTTTTTTCCACACTAATACAAGTGCAAAAGTGGTTTCCTGCACCAACACAAGTGCGAAAAGTGTTTTTTCAACACTAACACAAGTGCGAAAAGTGGTATTTCAATACTAACACAAGTGCGAAAAGTGGTTTTTCCACACTAATACAAGTGCAAAAGTGGTTTCCTGCACCAACACAAGTGCGAAAAGTGGTTTTTCAACACTAACACAAGTGCGAAAAGTGGTTTTTCAACACTAACACAAGTGCGAAAAGTTGTTTTTCAACACTACCACAAGTGCAAAAAGTGTTTTTTCCACACTAATATAAGTGCAAAAGTGGTTTCCTGCACCAACACAAGTGCGAAAAGTGGTTTTTCAAGACGAACACAAGTGCGAAACGTGGTTTTTCAACACTAACACAAGTGTGAAGAGTGTTTTTTCCACACTAATACAAGCGCAAAAGTGGTTACCTGCACCAACACAAGTGCAAAAGTGGTTTTTCAACACTAACACAAGTGCGAAAAGTATTTTTTCCACACTAACACAAGTGTGAAAAGTGGTTTCCTGCACCAACACAAGTGCAAAAGTGGTTTTTCAACACTAACACAAGTGCGAAAAGTGGTTTTTCAACACTAACACAAGTGCGAAAAGTGTTTTTTCCACATTAATACAAGTGCAAAAGTGGTTTCCTGCACCAACACAAGTGCGAAAAGTGGTTTTTCAACACTAACACAAGTGCGAAAAGTGGTTTTTCAACACTAACACAAGTGCGAAAAGTGGTTTTTCAACACTATCACAAGTGCAAAAAGTGTTTTTTCCACACTAATACAAGTGCAAAAGTGGTTTCCTGCACCAACACAAGTGCAAAAGTGGTTTTTCAACACTAACACAAGTGCGAAAAGTGGTTTTTCAACACTAACACAAGTGCGAAAAGTGTTTTTTCCACACTAATACAAGTGCAAAAGTGGTTTTCCTGCACCAACACAAAAGCGAAAAGTGGTTTTTCAACACTAACACAAGTGCGGAATGTGGTTTTTCAACACTAACACAAGTGCGAAAAGTGGTTTTTCAACACTAACATAAAGTGCGAAAAGTGTTTTTTCCACACTAATACAAGTGCAAAAGTGGTTTCCTGCACCAGCACAAGTGTGAAAAGTGGTTTTTCAACACTAACACAAGTGCAAAAAGTGGTTTTTCAACACTAACACAAGTGCGAAAAGTGGTTTTTCAAGACTAACACAAGTGCAAAAAGTGGTTTTTCAACACTATCACAAGTGCAAAAAGTGTTTTTTCCACACTAATACAAGTGCAAAAGTGGTTTCCTGCACCAACACAAGTGCGAAAAGTGGTTTTTCAACACTAACACAAGTGCGAAAAGTGGTTTTTCAACACTAACACAAGTGCGAAAAGTGTTTTTTCCACACTAATACAAGTGCAAAAGTGGTTTCCTGCACCAACACAAGTGCGAAAAGTGGTTTTTCAACACTAACACAAGTGCGAAAAGTGGTTTTTCAACACTAACACAAGTGCAAAAAGTGGTTTTTCAACACTAACACAAGTGCGAAAAGTGGTTTTTCAACACTAACACAAGTGCAAAAAGTGGTTTTTCAACACTAATACAAGTGCAAAAGTGGTTTCCTGCACCAACACATGTGCGAAAAGTGGTTTTTCAACACCAACACAAGTGCAAAAAGTGGTTTTTCACACTATCACAAGTGCAAAAAGTGGTTTTTCAACACTATCACAAGTGCAAAAAGTGTTTTTTCCACACTAATACAAGTGCAAAAGTGGTTTCCTGCACCAACACAAGTGCGAAAAGTGGTTTTTCAACACTAACACAAGTGCGAAAAGTGGTATTTCAACACTAACACAAGTGCGAAAAGTGGTTTTTCCACACTAATACAAGTGCAAAAGTGGTTTCCTGCACCAACACAAGTGCGAAAAGTGGTTTTTCAACACTAACACAAGTGCGAAAAGTGGTTTTTCAACACTATCACAAGTGCAAAAAGTGTTTTTTCCACACTAATACAAGTGCAAAAGTGGTTTCCTGCACCAACACAAGTGCGAAAAGTGGTTTTTCAACACTAACACAAGTGCGAAAAGTGGTTTTTCAACACTATCACAAGTGCAAAAAGTGGTTTTTCCACACTAATACAAGTGCAAAAGTGGTTTACTGCACCAACACAAGTGCGAAAAGTGGTTTTTCAAGACGAACACAAGTGCGAAACGTGGTTTTTCAACACTAACACAAGTGTGAAGAGTGTTTTTTCCACACTAATACAAGCGCAAAAGTGGTTACCTGCACCAACACAAGTGCAAAAGTGGTTTTTCAACACTAACACAAGTGCGAAAAGTATTTTTTCCACACTAACACAAGTGTGAAAAGTGGTTTCCTGCACCAACACAAGTGCAAAAGTGGTTTTTCAACACTAACACAAGTGCGAAAAGTGGTTTTTCAACACTAACACAAGTGCGAAAAGTGTTTTTTCCACATTAATACAAGTGCAAAAGTGGTTTCCTGCACCAACACAAGTGCGAAAAGTGGTTTTTCAACACTAACACAAGTGCGAAAAGTGGTTTTTCAACACTAACACAAGTGCGAAAAGTGGTTTTTCAACACTATCACAAGTGCAAAAAGTGTTTTTTCCACACTAATACAAGTGCAAAAGTGGTTTCCTGCACCAACACAAGTGCAAAAGTGGTTTTTCAACACTAACACAAGTGCGAAAAGTGGTTTTTCAACACTAACACAAGTGCGAAAAGTGTTTTTTCCACACTAATACAAGTGCAAAAGTGGTTTTCCTGCACCAACACAAAAGCGAAAAGTGGTTTTTCAACACTAACACAAGTGCGGAATGTGGTTTTTCAACACTAACACAAGTGCGAAAAGTGGTTTTTCAACACTAACATAAAGTGCGAAAAGTGTTTTTTCCACACTAATACAAGTGCAAAAGTGGTTTCCTGCACCAGCACAAGTGTGAAAAGTGGTTTTTCAACACTAACACAAGTGCAAAAAGTGGTTTTTCAACACTAACACAAGTGCGAAAAGTGGTTTTTCAAGACTAACACAAGTGCAAAAAGTGGTTTTTCAACACTATCACAAGTGCAAAAAGTGTTTTTTCCACACTAATACAAGTGCAAAAGTGGTTTCCTGCACCAACACAAGTGCGAAAAGTGGTTTTTCAACACTAACACAAGTGCGAAAAGTGGTTTTTCAACACTAACACAAGTGCGAAAAGTGTTTTTTCCACACTAATACAAGTGCAAAAGTGGTTTCCTGCACCAACACAAGTGCGAAAAGTGGTTTTTCAACACTAACACAAGTGCGAAAAGTGGTTTTTCAACACTAACACAAGTGCAAAAAGTGGTTTTTCAACACTAACACAAGTGCGAAAAGTGGTTTTTCAACACTAACACAAGTGCAAAAAGTGGTTTTTCAACACTAATACAAGTGCAAAAGTGGTTTCCTGCACCAACACATGTGCGAAAAGTGGTTTTTCAACACCAACACAAGTGCAAAAAGTGGTTTTTCACACTATCACAAGTGCAAAAAGTGGTTTTTCAACACTATCACAAGTGCAAAAAGTGTTTTTTCCACACTAATACAAGTGCAAAAGTGGTTTCCTGCACCAACACAAGTGCGAAAAGTGGTTTTTCAACACTAACACAAGTGCGAAAAGTGGTATTTCAACACTAACACAAGTGCGAAAAGTGGTTTTTCCACACTAATACAAGTGCAAAAGTGGTTTCCTGCACCAACACAAGTGCGAAAAGTGGTTTTTCAACACTAACACAAGTGCGAAAAGTGGTTTTTCAACACTATCACAAGTGCAAAAAGTGTTTTTTCCACACTAATACAAGTGCAAAAGTGGTTTCCTGCACCAACACAAGTGCGAAAAGTGGTTTTTCAACACTAACACAAGTGCGAAAAGTGGTTTTTCAACACTATCACAAGTGCAAAAAGTGGTTTTTCCACACTAATACAAGTGCAAAAGTGGTTTACTGCACCAACACAAGTGCGAAAAGTGGTTTTTCAACACTAACACAAGTGCGAAAAGTGGTTGTTCAACACTAACACAAGTGCAAAAAGTGGTTTTTCAACACTAACACAAGTGCGAAAAGTGGTTTTTCAACACTAACACAAGTGCAAAAAGTGGTTTTTCCACACTAATACAAGTGCAAAAGTGGTTTCCTGCACCAACACATGTGCGAAAAGTGGTTTTTCAACACCAACACAAGTGCGAAAAGTGGTTTTTCAACACTATCACAAGTGCAAAAAGTGGTTTTTCCACACTAATACAAGTGCAAAAGTGGTTTCCTGCACCAACACAAGTGCGAAAAGTGGTTTTTCAACACTAACACAAGTGCGAAAAGTGGTTTTTCAACACTATCACAAGTGCAAAAAGTGTTTTTTCCACACTAATACAAGTGCAAAAGTGGTTTCCTGCACCAACACAAGTGCGAAAAGTGGTTTTTCAACACTAACACAAGTGCGAAAAGTGGTATTTCAACACTAACACAAGTGCGAAAAGTGGTTTTTCCACACTAATACAAGTGCAAAAGTGGTTTCCTGCACCAACACAAGTGCGAAAAGTGGTTTTTCAACACTAACACAAGTGCGAAAAGTGGTTTTTCAACACTAACACAAGTGCGAAAAGTGGTTTTTCAACACTACCACAAGTGCAAAAAGTGTTTTTTCCACACTAATATAAGTGCAAAAGTGGTTTCCTGCAGCAACACAAGTGCGAAAAGTGGTTTTTCAACACGAACACAAGTGCGAAACGTGGTTTTTCAACACTAACACAAGTGCGAAAAGTGTTTTTTCCACACTAATACAAGTGCAAAAGTGGTTTCCTGCACCAACACAAGTGCGAAAAGTGGTTTTTCAACACAAACACAAGTGCGAAAAGTGGTTTTTCAACACTAACACAAGTGCGAAAAGTGGTTTTTCCACACTAACACAAGTGCGAAAAGTGGTTTTTCAACACTATCACAAGTGCAAAAAGTGTTTTTTCCACACTAATACAAGTGCAAAAGTGGTTTCCTGCACCAACACAAGTGCGAAAAGTGTTTTTTCAACACTAACACAAGTGCGAAAAGTGGTATTTCAATACTAACACAAGTGCGAAAAGTGGTTTTTCCACACTAATACAAGTGCAAAAGTGGTTTCCTGCACCAACACAAGTGCGAAAAGTGGTTTTTCAACACTAACACAAGTGCGAAAAGTGGTTTTTCAACACTAACACAAGTGCGAAAAGTTGTTTTTCAACACTACCACAAGTGCAAAAAGTGTTTTTTCCACACTAATATAAGTGCAAAAGTGGTTTCCTGCACCAACACAAGTGCGAAAAGTGGTTTTTCAAGACGAACACAAGTGCGAAACGTGGTTTTTCAACACTAACACAAGTGTGAAGAGTGTTTTTTCCACACTAATACAAGCGCAAAAGTGGTTACCTGCACCAACACAAGTGCAAAAGTGGTTTTTCAACACTAACACAAGTGCGAAAAGAATTTTTTCCACACTAACACAAGTGCGAAAAGTGGTTTCCTGCACCAACACAAGTGCAAAAGTGGTTTTTCAACACTAACACAAGTGCGAAAAGTGGTTTTTCAACACTAACACAAGTGCGAAAAGTGTTTTTTCCACATTAATACAAGTGCAAAAGTGGTTTCCTGCACCAACACAAGTGCGAAAAGTGGTTTTTCAACACTAACACAAGTGCGAAAAGTGGTTTTTCAACACTAACACAAGTGCGAAAAGTGGTTTTTCAACACTATCACAAGTGCAAAAAGTGTTTTTTCCACACTAATACAAGTGCAAAAGTGGTTTCCTGCACCAACACAAGTGCAAAAGTGGTTTTTCAACACTAACACAAGTGCGAAAAGTGGTTTTTCAACACTAACACAAGTGCGAAAAGTGTTTTTTCCACACTAATACAAGTGCAAAAGTGGTTTTCCTGCACCAACACAAATGCGAAAAGTGGTTTTTCAACACTAACACAAGTGCGGAATGTGGTTTTTCAACACTAACACAAGTGCGAAAAGTGGTTTTTCAACACTAACATAAAGTGCGAAAAGTGTTTTTTCCACACTAATACAAGTGCAAAAGTGGTTTCCTGCACCAACACAAGTGTGAAAAGTGGTTTTTCAACACTAACACAAGTGCGAAAAGTGGTTTTTCAACACTAACACAAGTGCAAAAAGTGGTTTTTCAAGACTAACACAAGTGCAAAAAGTGGTTTTTCAACACTATCACAAGTGCAAAAAGTGTTTTTTCCACACTAATACAAGTGCAAAAGTGGTTTCCTGCACCAACACAAGTGCGAAAAGTGGTTTTTCAACACTAACACAAGTGCGAAAAGTGGTTTTTCAACACTAACACAAGTGCGAAAAGTGGTTTTTCAACACTATCACAAGTGCAAAAAGTGTTTTTTCCACACTAATACAAGTGCAAAAGTGGTTTCCTGCACCAACACAAGTGCAAAAGTGGTTTTTCAACACTAACACAAGTGCGAAAAGTGGTTTTTCAACACTAACACAAGTGCGAAAAGTGTTTTTTCCACACTAATACAAGTGCAAAAGTGGTTTTCCTGCACCAACACAAAAGCGAAAAGTGGTTTTTCAACACTAACACAAGTGCGGAATGTGGTTTTTCAACACTAACACAAGTGCGAAAAGTGGTTTTTCAACACTAACATAAAGTGCGAAAAGTGTTTTTTCCACACTAATACAAGTGCAAAAGTGGTTTCCTGCACCAGCACAAGTGTGAAAAGTGGTTTTTCAACACTAACACAAGTGCAAAAAGTGGTTTTTCAACACTAACACAAGTGCGAAAAGTGGTTTTTCAAGACTAACACAAGTGCAAAAAGTGGTTTTTCAACACTATCACAAGTGCAAAAAGTGTTTTTTCCACACTAATACAAGTGCAAAAGTGGTTTCCTGCACCAACACAAGTGCGAAAAGTGGTTTTTCAACACTAACACAAGTGCGAAAAGTGGTTTTTCAACACTAACACAAGTGCGAAAAGTGTTTTTTCCACACTAATACAAGTGCAAAAGTGGTTTCCTGCACCAACACAAGTGCGAAAAGTGGTTTTTCAACACTAACACAAGTGCGAAAAGTGGTTTTTCAACACTAACACAAGTGCAAAAAGTGGTTTTTCAACACTAACACAAGTGCGAAAAGTGGTTTTTCAACACTAACACAAGTGCAAAAAGTGGTTTTTCAACACTAATACAAGTGCAAAAGTGGTTTCCTGCACCAACACATGTGCGAAAAGTGGTTTTTCAACACCAACACAAGTGCAAAAAGTGGTTTTTCACACTATCACAAGTGCAAAAAGTGGTTTTTCAACACTATCACAAGTGCAAAAAGTGTTTTTTCCACACTAATACAAGTGCAAAAGTGGTTTCCTGCACCAACACAAGTGCGAAAAGTGGTTTTTCAACACTAACACAAGTGCGAAAAGTGGTATTTCAACACTAACACAAGTGCGAAAAGTGGTTTTTCCACACTAATACAAGTGCAAAAGTGGTTTCCTGCACCAACACAAGTGCGAAAAGTGGTTTTTCAACACTAACACAAGTGCGAAAAGTGGTTTTTCAACACTATCACAAGTGCAAAAAGTGTTTTTTCCACACTAATACAAGTGCAAAAGTGGTTTCCTGCACCAACACAAGTGCGAAAAGTGGTTTTTCAACACTAACACAAGTGCGAAAAGTGGTTTTTCAACACTATCACAAGTGCAAAAAGTGGTTTTTCCACACTAATACAAGTGCAAAAGTGGTTTACTGCACCAACACAAGTGCGAAAAGTGGTTTTTCAAGACGAACACAAGTGCGAAACGTGGTTTTTCAACACTAACACAAGTGTGAAGAGTGTTTTTTCCACACTAATACAAGCGCAAAAGTGGTTACCTGCACCAACACAAGTGCAAAAGTGGTTTTTCAACACTAACACAAGTGCGAAAAGTATTTTTTCCACACTAACACAAGTGTGAAAAGTGGTTTCCTGCACCAACACAAGTGCAAAAGTGGTTTTTCAACACGAACACAAGTGCGAAACGTGGTTTTTCAACACTAACACAAGTGCGAAAAGTGTTTTTTCCACACTAATACAAGTGCAAAAGTGGTTTCCTGCACCAACACAAGTGCGAAAAGTGGTTTTTCAACACAAACACAAGTGCGAAAAGTGGTTTTTCAACACTAACACAAGTGCGAAAAGTGGTTTTTCCACACTAACACAAGTGCGAAAAGTGGTTTTTCAACACTATCACAAGTGCAAAAAGTGTTTTTTCCACACTAATACAAGTGCAAAAGTGGTTTCCTGCACCAACACAAGTGCGAAAAGTGTTTTTTCAACACTAACACAAGTGCGAAAAGTGGTATTTCAATACTAACACAAGTGCGAAAAGTGGTTTTTCCACACTAATACAAGTGCAAAAGTGGTTTCCTGCACCAACACAAGTGCGAAAAGTGGTTTTTCAACACTAACACAAGTGCGAAAAGTGGTTTTTCAACACTAACACAAGTGCGAAAAGTTGTTTTTCAACACTACCACAAGTGCAAAAAGTGTTTTTTCCACACTAATATAAGTGCAAAAGTGGTTTCCTGCACCAACACAAGTGCGAAAAGTGGTTTTTCAAGACGAACACAAGTGCGAAACGTGGTTTTTCAACACTAACACAAGTGTGAAGAGTGTTTTTTCCACACTAATACAAGCGCAAAAGTGGTTACCTGCACCAACACAAGTGCAAAAGTGGTTTTTCAACACTAACACAAGTGCGAAAAGAATTTTTTCCACACTAACACAAGTGCGAAAAGTGGTTTCCTGCACCAACACAAGTGCAAAAGTGGTTTTTCAACACTAACACAAGTGCGAAAAGTGGTTTTTCAACACTAACACAAGTGCGAAAAGTGTTTTTTCCACATTAATACAAGTGCAAAAGTGGTTTCCTGCACCAACACAAGTGCGAAAAGTGGTTTTTCAACACTAACACAAGTGCGAAAAGTGGTTTTTCAACACTAACACAAGTGCGAAAAGTGGTTTTTCAACACTATCACAAGTGCAAAAAGTGTTTTTTCCACACTAATACAAGTGCAAAAGTGGTTTCCTGCACCAACACAAGTGCAAAAGTGGTTTTTCAACACTAACACAAGTGCGAAAAGTGGTTTTTCAACACTAACACAAGTGCGAAAAGTGTTTTTTCCACACTAATACAAGTGCAAAAGTGGTTTTCCTGCACCAACACAAATGCGAAAAGTGGTTTTTCAACACTAACACAAGTGCGGAATGTGGTTTTTCAACACTAACACAAGTGCGAAAAGTGGTTTTTCAACACTAACATAAAGTGCGAAAAGTGTTTTTTCCACACTAATACAAGTGCAAAAGTGGTTTCCTGCACCAACACAAGTGTGAAAAGTGGTTTTTCAACACTAACACAAGTGCGAAAAGTGGTTTTTCAACACTAACACAAGTGCGAAAAGTGGTTTTTCAAGACTAACACAAGTGCAAAAAGTGGTTTTTCAACACTATCACAAGTGCAAAAAGTGTTTTTTCCACACTAATACAAGTGCAAAAGTGGTTTCCTGCACCAACACAAGTGCGAAAAGTGGTTTTTCAACACTAACACAAGTGCGAAAAGTGGTTTTTCAACACTAACACAAGTGCGAAAAGTGGTTTTTCAACACTATCACAAGTGCAAAAAGTGTTTTTTCCACACTAATACAAGTGCAAAAGTGGTTTCCTGCACCAACACAAGTGCAAAAGTGGTTTTTCAACACTAACACAAGTGCGAAAAGTGGTTTTTCAACACTAACACAAGTGCGAAAAGTGTTTTTTCCACACTAATACAAGTGCAAAAGTGGTTTTCCTGCACCAACACAAAAGCGAAAAGTGGTTTTTCAACACTAACACAAGTGCGGAATGTGGTTTTTCAACACTAACACAAGTGCGAAAAGTGGTTTTTCAACACTAACATAAAGTGCGAAAAGTGTTTTTTCCACACTAATACAAGTGCAAAAGTGGTTTCCTGCACCAGCACAAGTGTGAAAAGTGGTTTTTCAACACTAACACAAGTGCAAAAAGTGGTTTTTCAACACTAACACAAGTGCGAAAAGTGGTTTTTCAAGACTAACACAAGTGCAAAAAGTGGTTTTTCAACACTATCACAAGTGCAAAAAGTGTTTTTTCCACACTAATACAAGTGCAAAAGTGGTTTCCTGCACCAACACAAGTGCGAAAAGTGGTTTTTCAACACTAACACAAGTGCGAAAAGTGGTTTTTCAACACTAACACAAGTGCGAAAAGTGTTTTTTCCACACTAATACAAGTGCAAAAGTGGTTTCCTGCACCAACACAAGTGCGAAAAGTGGTTTTTCAACACTAACACAAGTGCGAAAAGTGGTTTTTCAACACTAACACAAGTGCAAAAAGTGGTTTTTCAACACTAACACAAGTGCGAAAAGTGGTTTTTCAACACTAACACAAGTGCAAAAAGTGGTTTTTCAACACTAATACAAGTGCAAAAGTGGTTTCCTGCACCAACACATGTGCGAAAAGTGGTTTTTCAACACCAACACAAGTGCAAAAAGTGGTTTTTCACACTATCACAAGTGCAAAAAGTGGTTTTTCAACACTATCACAAGTGCAAAAAGTGTTTTTTCCACACTAATACAAGTGCAAAAGTGGTTTCCTGCACCAACACAAGTGCGAAAAGTGGTTTTTCAACACTAACACAAGTGCGAAAAGTGGTATTTCAACACTAACACAAGTGCGAAAAGTGGTTTTTCCACACTAATACAAGTGCAAAAGTGGTTTCCTGCACCAACACAAGTGCGAAAAGTGGTTTTTCAACACTAACACAAGTGCGAAAAGTGGTTTTTCAACACTATCACAAGTGCAAAAAGTGTTTTTTCCACACTAATACAAGTGCAAAAGTGGTTTCCTGCACCAACACAAGTGCGAAAAGTGGTTTTTCAACACTAACACAAGTGCGAAAAGTGGTTTTTCAACACTATCACAAGTGCAAAAAGTGGTTTTTCCACACTAATACAAGTGCAAAAGTGGTTTACTGCACCAACACAAGTGCGAAAAGTGGTTTTTCAAGACGAACACAAGTGCGAAACGTGGTTTTTCAACACTAACACAAGTGTGAAGAGTGTTTTTTCCACACTAATACAAGCGCAAAAGTGGTTACCTGCACCAACACAAGTGCAAAAGTGGTTTTTCAACACTAACACAAGTGCGAAAAGTATTTTTTCCACACTAACACAAGTGTGAAAAGTGGTTTCCTGCACCAACACAAGTGCAAAAGTGGTTTTTCAACACTAACACAAGTGCGAAAAGTGGTTTTTCAACACTAACACAAGTGCGAAAAGTGTTTTTTCCACATTAATACAAGTGCAAAAGTGGTTTCCTGCACCAACACAAGTGCGAAAAGTGGTTTTTTAACACTAACACAAGTGCGAAAAGTGGTTTTTCAACACTAACACAAGTGCGAAAAGTGGTTTTTCAACACTATCACAAGTGCAAAAAGTGTTTTTTCCACACTAATACAAGTGCAAAAGTGGTTTCCTGCACCAACACAAGTGCAAAAGTGGTTTTTCAACACTAACACAAGTGCGAAAAGTGGTTTTTCAACACTAACACAAGTGCGAAAAGTGTTTTTTCCACACTAATACAAGTGCAAAAGTGGTTTTCCTGCACCAACACAAAAGCGAAAAGTGGTTTTTCAACACTAACACAAGTGCGGAATGTGGTTTTTCAACACTAACACAAGTGCGAAAAGTGGTTTTTCAACACTAACATAAAGTGCGAAAAGTGTTTTTTCCACACTAATACAAGTGCAAAAGTGGTTTCCTGCACCAGCACAAGTGTGAAAAGTGGTTTTTCAACACTAACACAAGTGCAAAAAGTGGTTTTTCAACACTAACACAAGTGCGAAAAGTGGTTTTTCAAGACTAACACAAGTGCAAAAAGTGGTTTTTCAACACTATCACAAGTGCAAAAAGTGTTTTTTCCACACTAATACAAGTGCAAAAGTGGTTTCCTGCACCAACACAAGTGCGAAAAGTGGTTTTTCAACACTAACACAAGTGCGAAAAGTGGTTTTTCAACACTAACACAAGTGCGAAAAGTGTTTTTTCCACACTAATACAAGTGCAAAAGTGGTTTCCTGCACCAACACAAGTGCGAAAAGTGGTTTTTCAACACTAACACAAGTGCGAAAAGTGGTTTTTCAACACTAACACAAGTGCAAAAAGTGGTTTTTCAACACTAACACAAGTGCGAAAAGTGGTTTTTCAACACTAACACAAGTGCAAAAAGTGGTTTTTCAACACTAATACAAGTGCAAAAGTGGTTTCCTGCACCAACACATGTGCGAAAAGTGGTTTTTCAACACCAACACAAGTGCAAAAAGTGGTTTTTCACACTATCACAAGTGCAAAAAGTGGTTTTTCAACACTATCACAAGTGCAAAAAGTGTTTTTTCCACACTAATACAAGTGCAAAAGTGGTTTCCTGCACCAACACAAGTGCGAAAAGTGGTTTTTCAACACTAACACAAGTGCGAAAAGTGGTATTTCAACACTAACACAAGTGCGAAAAGTGGTTTTTCCACACTAATACAAGTGCAAAAGTGGTTTCCTGCACCAACACAAGTGCGAAAAGTGGTTTTTCAACACTAACACAAGTGCGAAAAGTGGTTTTTCAACACTATCACAAGTGCAAAAAGTGTTTTTTCCACACTAATACAAGTGCAAAAGTGGTTTCCTGCACCAACACAAGTGCGAAAAGTGGTTTTTCAACACTAACACAAGTGCGAAAAGTGGTTTTTCAACACTATCACAAGTGCAAAAAGTGGTTTTTCCACACTAATACAAGTGCAAAAGTGGTTTACTGCACCAACACAAGTGCGAAAAGTGGTTTTTCAACACTAACACAAGTGCGAAAAGTGGTTGTTCAACACTAACACAAGTGCAAAAAGTGGTTTTTCAACACTAACACAAGTGCGAAAAGTGGTTTTTCAACACTAACACAAGTGCAAAAAGTGGTTTTTCCACACTAATACAAGTGCAAAAGTGGTTTCCTGCACCAACACATGTGCGAAAAGTGGTTTTTCAACACCAACACAAGTGCGAAAAGTGGTTTTTCAACACTATCACAAGTGCAAAAAGTGGTTTTTCCACACTAATACAAGTGCAAAAGTGGTTTCCTGCACCAACACAAGTGCGAAAAGTGGTTTTTCAACACTAACACAAGTGCGAAAAGTGGTTTTTCAACACTATCACAAGTGCAAAAAGTGTTTTTTCCACACTAATACAAGTGCAAAAGTGGTTTCCTGCACCAACACAAGTGCGAAAAGTGGTTTTTCAACACTAACACAAGTGCGAAAAGTGGTATTTCAACACTAACACAAGTGCGAAAAGTGGTTTTTCCACACTAATACAAGTGCAAAAGTGGTTTCCTGCACCAACACAAGTGCGAAAAGTGGTTTTTCAACACTAACACAAGTGCGAAAAGTGGTTTTTCAACACTAACACAAGTGCGAAAAGTGGTTTTTCAACACTACCACAAGTGCAAAAAGTGTTTTTTCCACACTAATATAAGTGCAAAAGTGGTTTCCTGCAGCAACACAAGTGCGAAAAGTGGTTTTTCAACACGAACACAAGTGCGAAACGTGGTTTTTCAACACTAACACAAGTGCGAAAAGTGTTTTTTCCACACTAATACAAGTGCAAAAGTGGTTTCCTGCACCAACACAAGTGCGAAAAGTGGTTTTTCAACACAAACACAAGTGCGAAAAGTGGTTTTTCAACACTAACACAAGTGCGAAAAGTGGTTTTTCCACACTAACACAAGTGCGAAAAGTGGTTTTTCAACACTATCACAAGTGCAAAAAGTGTTTTTTCCACACTAATACAAGTGCAAAAGTGGTTTCCTGCACCAACACAAGTGCGAAAAGTGTTTTTTCAACACTAACACAAGTGCGAAAAGTGGTATTTCAATACTAACACAAGTGCGAAAAGTGGTTTTTCCACACTAATACAAGTGCAAAAGTGGTTTCCTGCACCAACACAAGTGCGAAAAGTGGTTTTTCAACACTAACACAAGTGCGAAAAGTGGTTTTTCAACACTAACACAAGTGCGAAAAGTTGTTTTTCAACACTACCACAAGTGCAAAAAGTGTTTTTTCCACACTAATATAAGTGCAAAAGTGGTTTCCTGCACCAACACAAGTGCGAAAAGTGGTTTTTCAAGACGAACACAAGTGCGAAACGTGGTTTTTCAACACTAACACAAGTGTGAAGAGTGTTTTTTCCACACTAATACAAGCGCAAAAGTGGTTACCTGCACCAACACAAGTGCAAAAGTGGTTTTTCAACACTAACACAAGTGCGAAAAGAATTTTTTCCACACTAACACAAGTGCGAAAAGTGGTTTCCTGCACCAACACAAGTGCAAAAGTGGTTTTTCAACACTAACACAAGTGCGAAAAGTGGTTTTTCAACACTAACACAAGTGCGAAAAGTGTTTTTTCCACATTAATACAAGTGCAAAAGTGGTTTCCTGCACCAACACAAGTGCGAAAAGTGGTTTTTCAACACTAACACAAGTGCGAAAAGTGGTTTTTCAACACTAACACAAGTGCGAAAAGTGTTTTTTCAACACTATCACAAGTGCAAAAAGTGTTTTTTCCACACTAATACAAGTGCAAAAGTGGTTTCCTGCACCAACACAAGTGCAAAAGTGGTTTTTCAACACTAACACAAGTGCGAAAAGTGGTTTTTCAACACTAACACAAGTGCGAAAAGTGTTTTTTCCACACTAATACAAGTGCAAAAGTGGTTTTCCTGCACCAACACAAATGCGAAAAGTGGTTTTTCAACACTAACACAAGTGCGGAATGTGGTTTTTCAACACTAACACAAGTGCGAAAAGTGGTTTTTCAACACTAACATAAAGTGCGAAAAGTGTTTTTTCCACACTAATACAAGTGCAAAAGTGGTTTCCTGCACCAACACAAGTGTGAAAAGTGGTTTTTCAACACTAACACAAGTGCGAAAAGTGGTTTTTCAACACTAACACAAGTGCGAAAAGTGGTTTTTCAAGACTAACACAAGTGCAAAAAGTGGTTTTTCAACACTATCACAAGTGCAAAAAGTGTTTTTTCCACACTAATACAAGTGCAAAAGTGGTTTCCTGCACCAACACAAGTGCGAAAAGTGGTTTTTCAACACTAACACAAGTGCGAAAAGTGGTTTTTCAACACTAACACAAGTGCGAAAAGTGTTTTTTCCAAACTAATACAAGTGCAAAAGTGGTTTCCTGCACCAACACAAGTGCGAAAAGTGGTTTTTCAACACTAACACAAGTGCGAAAAGTGGTTTTTCAACACTAACACAAGTGCAAAAAGTGGTTTTTCAACACTAACACAAGTGCGAAAAGTGGTTTTTCAACACTAACACAAGTGCAAAAAGTGGTTTTTCAACACTAATACAAGTGCAAAAGTGGTTTCCTGCACCAACACATGTGCGAAAAGTGGTTTTTCAACACCAACACAAGTGCGAAAAGTGGTTTTTCAACACTATCACAAGTGCAAAAAGTGGTTTTTCCACACTAATACAAGTGCAAAAGTGGTTTCCTGCACCAACACAAGTGCGAAAAGTGGTTTTTCAACACTAACACAAGTGCGAAAAGTGGTTTTTCAACACTATCACAAGTGCAAAAAGTGTTTTTTCCACACTAATACAAGTGCAAAAGTGGTTTCCTGCACCAACACAAGTGCGAAAAGTGGTTTTTCAACACTAACACAAGTGCGAAAAGTGGTATTTCAACACTAACACAAGTGCGAAAAGTGGTTTTTCCACACTAATACAAGTGCAAAAGTGGTTTCCTGCACCAAACAAGTGCGAAAAGTGGTTTTTCAACACTAACACAAGTGCGAAAAGTGGTTTTTCAACACTATCACAAGTGCAAAAAGTGTTTTTTCCACACTAATACAAGTGCAAAAGTGGTTTCCTGCACCAACACAAGTGCGAAAAGTGGTTTTTCAACACTAACACAAGTGCGAAAAGTGGTTTTTCAACACTATCACAAGTGCAAAAAGTGGTTTTTCCACACTAATACAAGTGCAAAAGTGGTTTACTGCACCAACACAAGTGCGAAAAGTGGTTTTTCAACACTAACACAAGTGCGAAAAGTGGTTTTTCAACACTAACACAAGTGCAAAAAGTGGTTTTTCAACACTAACACAAGTGCGAAAAGTGGTTTTTCAACACTAACACAAGTGCAAAAAGTGGTTTTTCCACACTAATACAAGTGCAAAAGTGGTTTCCTGCACCAACACATGTGCGAAAAGTGGTTTTTCAACACCAACACAAGTGCGAAAAGTGGTTTTTCAACACTATCACAAGTGCAAAAAGTGGTTTTTCCACACTAATACAAGTGCAAAAGTGGTTTCCTGCACCAACACAAGTGCGAAAAGTGGTTTTTCAACACTAACACAAGTGCGAAAAGTGGTTTTTCAACACTATCACAAGTGCAAAAAGTGTTTTTTCCACACTAATACAAGTGCAAAAGTGGTTTCCTGCACCAACACAAGTGCGAAAAGTGGTTTTTCAACACTAACACAAGTGCGAAAAGTGGTATTTCAACACTAACACAAGTGCGAAAAGTGGTTTTTCCACACTAATACAAGTGCAAAAGTGGTTTCCTGCACCAACACAAGTGCGAAAAGTGGTTTTTCAACACTAACACAAGTGCGAAAAGTGGTTTTTCAACACTAACACAAGTGCGAAAAGTGGTTTTTCAACACTACCACAAGTGCAAAAAGTGTTTTTTCCACACTAATATAAGTGCAAAAGTGGTTTCCTGCAGCAACACAAGTGCGAAAAGTGGTTTTTCAACACGAACACAAGTGCGAAACGTGGTTTTTCAACACTAACACAAGTGCGAAAAGTGTTTTTTCCACACTAATACAAGTGCAAAAGTGGTTTCCTGCACCAACACAAGTGCAAAAGTGGTTTTTCAACACTATCACAAGTGCAAAAAGTGTTTTTTCCACACTAATACAAGTGCAAAAGTGGTTTCCTGCACCAACACAAGTGCGAAAAGTGGTTTTTCAACACTAACACAAGTGCGAAAAGTGGTATTTCAACACTAACACAAGTGCGAAAAGTGGTTTTTCCACACTAATACAAGTGCAAAAGTGGTTTCCTGCACCAACACAAGTGCGAAAAGTGGTTTTTCAACACTAACACAAGTGCGAAAAGTGGTTTTTCAACACTAACACAAGTGCGAAAAGTGGTTTTTCAACACTACCACAAGTTCAAAAAGTGTTTTTTCCACACTAATATAAGTGCAAAAGTGGTTTCCTGCACCAACACAAGTGCGAAAAGTGGTTTTTCAACACGAACACAAGTGCGAAACGTGGTTTTTCAACACTAACACAAGTGCGAAAAGTGTTTTTTCCACACTAATACAAGTGCAAAAGTGGTTTCCTGCACCAACACAAGTGCAAAAGTGGTTTTTCAACACTAACACAAGTGCGAAAAGTGGTTTTTCAACACTAACACAAGTGCGAAAAGTGTTTTTTCCACATTAATACAAGTGCAAAAGTGGTTTCCTGCACCAACACAAGTGCGAAAAGTGGTTTTTCAACACTAACACAAGTGCGAAATGTGGTTTTTCAACACTAACACAAGTGCGAAAAGTGGTTTTTCAACACTAACACAAGTGCGAAAAGTGTTTTTTCCACACTAATACAAGTGCAAAAGTGGTTTCCTGCACCAACACAAGTGTGAAAAGTGGTTTTTCAACACTAACACAAGTGCGAAAAGTGGTTTTTCAACACTAACACAAGTGCAAAAAGTGGTTTTTCAACACTATCACAAGTGCAAAAAGTGTTTTTTCCACACTAATACAAGTGCAAAAGTGGTTTCCTGCACCAACACAAGTGCGAAAAGTGGTTTTTCAACACTAACACAAGTGCGAAAAGTGGTTTTTCAACACTAACACAAGTGCGAAAAGTGGTTTTTCCACACTAACACAAGTGCGAAAAGTGGTTTTTCAACACTATCACAAGTGCAAAAAGTGTTTTTTCCACACTAATACAAGTGCAAAAGTGGTTTCCTGCACCAACACAAGTGCGAAAAGTGTTTTTTCAACACTAACACAAGTGCGAAAAGTGGTATTTCAATACTAACACAAGTGCGAAAAGTGGTTTTTCCACACTAATACAAGTGCAAAAGTGGTTTCCTGCACCAACACAAGTGCGAAAAGTGGTTTTTCAACACTAACACAAGTGCGAAAAGTGGTTTTTCAACACTAACACAAGTGCGAAAAGTTGTTTTTCAACACTACCACAAGTGCAAAAAGTGTTTTTTCCACACTAATATAAGTGCAAAAGTGGTTTCCTGCACCAACACAAGTGCGAAAAGTGGTTTTTCAAGACGAACACAAGTGCGAAACGTGGTTTTTCAACACTAACACAAGTGTGAAGAGTGTTTTTTCCACACTAATACAAGCGCAAAAGTGGTTACCTGCACCAACACAAGTGCAAAAGTGGTTTTTCAACACTAACACAAGTGCGAAAAGTATATTTTCCACACTAACACAAGTGCGAAAAGTGGTTTCCTGCACCAACACAAGTGCAAAAGTGGTTTTTCAACACTAACACAAGTGCGAAAAGTGGTTTTTCAACACTAACACAAGTGCGAAAAGTGTTTTTTCCACATTAATACAAGTGCAAAAGTGGTTTCCTGCACCAACACAAGTGCGAAAAGTGGTTTTTCAACACTAACACAAGTGCGAAAAGTGGTTTTTCAACACTAACACAAGTGCGAAAAGTGGTTTTTCAACACTATCACAAGTGCAAAAAGTGTTTTTTCCACACTAATACAAGTGCAAAAGTGGTTTCCTGCACCAACACAAGTGCAAAAGTGGTTTTTCAACACTAACACAAGTGCGAAAAGTGGTTTTTCAACACTAACACAAGTGCGAAAAGTGTTTTTTCCACACTAATACAAGTGCAAAAGTGGTTTTCCTGCACCAACACAAATGCGAAAAGTGGTTTTTCAACACGAACACAAGTGCGGAATGTGGTTTTTCAACACTAACACAAGTGCGAAAAGTGGTTTTTCAACACTAACATAAAGTGCGAAAAGTGTTTTTTCCACACTAATACAAGTGCAAAAGTGGTTTCCTGCACCAACACAAGTGTGAAAAGTGGTTTTTCAACACTAACACAAGTGCAAAAAGTGGTTTTTCAACACTAACACAAGTGCGAAAAGTGGTTTTTCAAGACTAACACAAGTGCAAAAAGTGGTTTTTCAACACTATCACAAGTGCAAAAAGTGTTTTTTCCACACTAATACAAGTGCAAAAGTGGTTTCCTGCACCAACACAAGTGCGAAAAGTGGTTTTTCAACACTAACACAAGTGCGAAAAGTGGTTTTTCAACACTAACACAAGTGCGAAAAGTGTTTTTTCCACACTAATACAAGTGCAAAAGTGGTTTCCTGCACCAACACAAGTGCGAAAAGTGGTTTTTCAACACTAACACAAGTGCGAAAAGTGGTTTTTCAACACTAACACAAGTGCAAAAAGTGGTTTTTCAACACTAACACAAGTGCGAAAAGTGGTTTTTCAACACTAACACAAGTGCAAAAAGTGGTTTTTCAACACTAATACAAGTGCAAAAGTGGTTTCCTGCACCAACACATGTGCGAAAAGTGGTTTTTCAACACCAACACAAGTGCGAAAAGTGGTTTTTCACACTATCACAAGTGCAAAAAGTGGTTTTTCAACACTATCACAAGTGCAAAAAGTGTTTTTTCCACACTAATACAAGTGCAAAAGTGGTTTCCTGCACCAACACAAGTGCGAAAAGTGGTTTTTCAACACTAACACAAGTGCGAAAAGTGGTATTTCAACACTAACACAAGTGCGAAAAGTGGTTTTTCCACACTAATACAAGTGCAAAAGTGGTTTCCTGCACCAACACAAGTGCGAAAAGTGGTTTTTCAACACTAACACAAGTGCGAAAAGTGGTTTTTCAACACTATCACAAGTGCAAAAAGTGTTTTTTCCACACTAATACAAGTGCAAAAGTGGTTTCCTGCACCAACACAAGTGCGAAAAGTGGTTTTTCAACACTAACACAAGTGCGAAAAGTGGTTTTTCAACACTATCACAAGTGCAAAAAGTGGTTTTTCCACACTAATACAAGTGCAAAAGTGGTTTACTGCACCAACACAAGTGCGAAAAGTGGTTTTTCAACACTAACACAAGTGCGAAAAGTGGTTTTTCAACACTAACACAAGTGCAAAAAGTGGTTTTTCAACACTAACACAAGTGCAAAAAGTGGTTTTTCAACACTAACACAAGTGCAAAAAGTGGTTTTTCCACACTAATACAAGTGCAAAAGTGGTTTCCTGCACCAACACATGTGCGAAAAGTGGTTTTTCAACACCAACACAAGTGCGAAAAGTGGTTTTTCAACACTATCACAAGTGCAAAAAGTGGTTTTTCCACACTAATACAAGTGCAAAAGTGGTTTCCTGCACCAACACAAGTGCGAAAAGTGGTTTTTCAACACTAACACAAGTGCGAAAAGTGGTTTTTCAACACTATCACAAGTGCAAAAAGTGTTTTTTCCACACTAATACAAGTGCAAAAGTGGTTTCCTGCACCAACACAAGTGCGAAAAGTGGTTTTTCAACACTAACACAAGTGCGAAAAGTGGTATTTCAACACTAACACAAGTGCGAAAAGTGGTTTTTCCACACTAATACAAGTGCAAAAGTGGTTTCCTGCACCAACACAAGTGCGAAAAGTGGTTTTTCAACACTAACACAAGTGCGAAAAGTGGTTTTCAACACTAACACAAGTGCGAAAAGTGGTTTTTCAACACTACCACAAGTGCAAAAAGTGTTTTTTCCACACTAATATAAGTGCAAAAGTGGTTTCCTGCAGCAACACAAGTGCGAAAAGTGGTTTTTCAACACGAACACAAGTGCGAATCGTGGTTTTTCAACACTAACACAAGTGCGAAAAGTGTTTTTTCCACACTAATACAAGTGCAAAAGTGGTTTCCTGCACCAACACAAGTGCGAAAAGTGGTTTTTCAACACAAACACAAGTGCGAAAAGTGGTTTTTCAACACTAACACAAGTGCGAAAAGTGGTTTTTCCACACTAACACAAGTGCGAAAAGTGGTTTTTCAACACTATCACAAGTGCAAAAAGTGTTTTTTCCACACTAATACAAGTGCAAAAGTGGTTTCCTGCACCAACACAAGTGCGAAAAGTGTTTTTTCAACACTAACACAAGTGCGAAAAGTGGTATTTCAATACTAACACAAGTGCGAAAAGTGGTTTTTCCACACTAATACAAGTGCAAAAGTGGTTTCCTGCACCAACACAAGTGCGAAAAGTGGTTTTTCAACACTAACACAAGTGCGAAAAGTGGTTTTTCAACACTAACACAAGTGCGAAAAGTTGTTTTTCAACACTACCACAAGTGCAAAAAGTGTTTTTTCCACACTAATATAAGTGCAAAAGTGGTTTCCTGCACCAACACAAGTGCGAAAAGTGGTTTTTCAAGACGAACACAAGTGCGAAACGTGGTTTTTCAACACTAACACAAGTGTGAAGAGTGTTTTTTCCACACTAATACAAGCGCAAAAGTGGTTACCTGCACCAACACAAGTGCAAAAGTGGTTTTTCAACACTAACACAAGTGCGAAAAGAATTTTTTCCACACTAACACAAGTGCGAAAAGTGGTTTCCTGCACCAACACAAGTGCAAAAGTGGTTTTTCAACACTAACACAAGTGCGAAAAGTGGTTTTTCAACACTAACACAAGTGCGAAAAGTGTTTTTTCCACATTAATACAAGTGCAAAAGTGGTTTCCTGCACCAACACAAGTGCGAAAAGTGGTTTTTCAACACTAACACAAGTGCGAAAAGTGGTTTTTCAACACTAACACAAGTGCGAAAAGTGGTTTTTCAACACTATCACAAGTGCAAAAAGTGTTTTTTCCACACTAATACAAGTGCAAAAGTGGTTTCCTGCACCAACACAAGTGCAAAAGTGGTTTTTCAACACTAACACAAGTGCGAAAAGTGGTTTTTCAACACTAACACAAGTGCGAAAAGTGTTTTTTCCACACTAATACAAGTGCAAAAGTGGTTTTCCTGCACCAACACAAATGCGAAAAGTGGTTTTTCAACACTAACACAAGTGCGGAATGTGGTTTTTCAACACTAACACAAGTGCGAAAAGTGGTTTTTCAACACTAACATAAAGTGCGAAAAGTGTTTTTTCCACACTAATACAAGTGCAAAAGTGGTTTCCTGCACCAACACAAGTGTGAAAAGTGGTTTTTCAACACTAACACAAGTGCGAAAAGTGGTTTTTCAACACTAACACAAGTGCGAAAAGTGGTTTTTCAAGACTAACACAAGTGCAAAAAGTGGTTTTTCAACACTATCACAAGTGCAAAAAGTGTTTTTTCCACACTAATACAAGTGCAAAAGTGGTTTCCTGCACCAACACAAGTGCGAAAAGTGGTTTTTCAACACTAACACAAGTGCGAAAAGTGGTTTTTCAACACTAACACAAGTGCGAAAAGTGTTTTTTCCACACTAATACAAGTGCAAAAGTGGTTTCCTGCACCAACACAAGTGCGAAAAGTGGTTTTTCAACACTAACACAAGTGCGAGAAGTGGTTTTTCAACACTAACACAAGTGCAAAAAGTGGTTTTTCAACACTAACACAAGTGCGAAAAGTGGTTTTTCAACACTAACACAAGTGCAAAAAGTGGTTTTTCAACACTAATACAAGTGCAAAAGTGGTTTCCTGCACCAACACATGTGCGAAAAGTGGTTTTTCAACACCAACACAAGTGCGAAAAGTGGTTTTTCAACACTATCACAAGTGCAAAAAGTGGTTTTTCCACACTAATACAAGTGCAAAAGTGGTTTCCTGCACCAACACAAGTGCGAAAAGTGGTTTTTCAACACTAACACAAGTGCGAAAAGTGGTTTTTCAACACTATCACAAGTGCAAAAAGTGTTTTTTCCACACTAATACAAGTGCAAAAGTGGTTTCCTGCACCAACACAAGTGCGAAAAGTGGTTTTTCAACACTAACACAAGTGCGAAAAGTGGTATTTCAACACTAACACAAGTGCGAAAAGTGGTTTTTCCACACTAATACAAGTGCAAAAGTGGTTTCCTGCACCAAACAAGTGCGAAAAGTGGTTTTTCAACACTAACACAAGTGCGAAAAGTGGTTTTTCAACACTATCACAAGTGCAAAAAGTGTTTTTTCCACACTAATACAAGTGCAAAAGTGGTTTCCTGCACCAACACAAGTGCGAAAAGTGGTTTTTCAACACTAACACAAGTGCGAAAAGTGGTTTTTCAACACTATCACAAGTGCAAAAAGTGGTTTTTCCACACTAATACAAGTGCAAAAGTGGTTTACTGCACCAACACAAGTGCGAAAAGTGGTTTTTCAACACTAACACAAGTGCGAAAAGTGGTTTTTCAACACTAACACAAGTGCAAAAAGTGGTTTTTCAACACTAACACAAGTGCGAAAAGTGGTTTTTCAACACTAACACAAGTGCAAAAAGTGGTTTTTCCACACTAATACAAGTGCAAAAGTGGTTTCCTGCACCAACACATGTGCGAAAAGTGGTTTTTCAACACCAACACAAGTGCGAAAAGTGGTTTTTCAACACTACCACAAGTGCAAAAAGTGGTTTTTCCACACTAATACAAGTGCAAAAGTGGTTTCCTGCACCAACACAAGTGCGAAAAGTGGTTTTTCAACACTAACACAAGTGCGAAAAGTGGTTTTTCAACACTATCACAAGTGCAAAAAGTGTTTTTTCCACACTAATACAAGTGCAAAAGTGGTTTCCTGCACCAACACAAGTGCGAAAAGTGGTTTTTCAACACTAACACAAGTGCGAAAAGTGGTATTTCAACACTAACACAAGTGCGAAAAGTGGTTTTTCCACACTAATACAAGTGCAAAAGTGGTTTCCTGCACCAACACAAGTGCGAAAAGTGGTTTTTCAACACTAACACAAGTGCGAAAAGTGGTTTTTCAACACTAACACAAGTGCGAAAAGTGGTTTTTCAACACTACCACAAGTGCAAAAAGTGTTTTTTCCACACTAATATAAGTGCAAAAGTGGTTTCCTGCAGCCACACAAGTGCGAAAAGTGGTTTTTCAACACGAACACAAGTGCGAAACGTGGTTTTTCAACACTAACACAAGTGCGAAAAGTGTTTTTTCCACACTAATACAAGTGCAAAAGTGGTTTCCTGCACCAACACAAGTGCAAAAGTGGTTTTTCAACACTATCACAAGTGCAAAAAGTGTTTTTTCCACACTAATACAAGTGCAAAAGTGGTTTCCTGCACCAACACAAGTGCGAAAAGTGGTTTTTCAACACTAACACAAGTGCGAAAAGTGGTATTTCAACACTAACACAAGTGCGAAAAGTGGTTTTTCCACACTAATACAAGTGCAAAAGTGGTTTCCTGCACCAACACAAGTGCGAAAAGTGGTTTTTCAACACTAACACAAGTGCGAAAAGTGGTTTTTCAACACTAACACAAGTGCGAAAAGTGGTTTTTCAACACTACCACAAGTGCAAAAAGTGTTTTTTCCACACTAATATAAGTGCAAAAGTGGTTTCCTGCACCAACACAAGTGCGAAAAGTGGTTTTTCAACACGAACACAAGTGCGAAACGTGGTTTTTCAACACTAACACAAGTGCGAAAAGTGTTTTTTCCACACTAATACAAGTGCAAAAGTGGTTTCCTGCACCAACACAAGTGCAAAAGTGGTTTTTCAACACTAACACAAGTGCGAAAAGTGGTTTTTCAACACTAACACAAGTGCGAAAAGTGTTTTTTCCACATTAATACAAGTGCAAAAGTGGTTTCCTGCACCAACACAAGTGCGAAAAGTGGTTTTTCAACAATAACACAAGTGCGAAAAGTGGTTTTTCAACACTAACACAAGTGCGAAAAGTGGTTTTTCAACACTATCACAAGTGCAAAAAGTGTTTTTTCCACACTAATACAAGTGCAAAAGTGGTTTCCTGCACCAACACAAGTGCAAAAGTGGTTTTTCAACACTAACACAAGTGCGAAAAGTGGTTTTTCAACACTAACACAAGTGCGAAAAGTGTTTTTTCCATACTAATACAAGTGCAAAAGTGGTTTCCTGCACCAACACAAGTGCGAAAAGTGGTTTTTCAACACTAACACAAGTGCGAAAAGTGGTTTTTCAACACTATCACAAGTGCAAAAAGTGGTTTTTCCACACTAATACAAGTGCAAAAGTGGTTTACTGCACCAACACATGTGCGAAAAGTGGTTTTTCAACACTAACACAAGTGCGAAAAGTGGTTTTTCAACACTAACACAAGTGCAAAAAGTGGTTTTTCAACACTAACACATGTGCGAAAAGTGGTTTTTCAACACTAACACAAGTGCAAAAAGTGGTTTTTCCACACTAATACAAGTGCAAAAGTGGTTTCCTGCACCAACACATGTGCGAAAAGTGGTTTTTCAACACCAACACAAGTGCGAAAAGTGGTTTTTCAACAATATCACAAGTGCAAAAAGTGGTTTTTCCACACTAATACAAGTGCAAAAGTGGTTTCCTGCACCAACACAAGTGCGAAAAGTGTTTTTTCAACACTAACACAAGTGCGAAAAGTGGTTTTTCAACACTATCACAAGTGCAAAAAGTATTTTTTCCACACTAATACAAGTGCAAAAGTGGTTTCCTTCACCAACACAAGTGCGAAAAGTGGTTTTTCAACACTAACACAAGTGCGAAAAGTGGTATTTCAACACTAACACAAGTGCGAAAAGTGGTTTTTCCACACTAATACAAGTGCAAAAGTGGTTTCCTGCACCAACACAAGTGCGAAAAGTGGTTTTTCAACACTAACACAAGTGCGAAAAGTGGTTTTTCAACACTAACACAAGTGCGAAAAGTGGTTTTTCAACACTAACACAAGTGCAAAAAGTGTTTTTTCCACACTAATATAAGTGCAAAAGTGGTTTCCTGCACCAACACAAGTGCGAAAAGTGGTTTTTCAACACGAACACAAGTGCGAAACATGGTTTTTCAACACTAACACAAGTGCGAAAAGTGTTTTTTCCACACTAATACAAGTGCAAAAGTGGTTTCCTGCACCAACACAAGTGCAAAAGTGGTTTTTCAACACTAACACAAGTGCGAAAAGTGTTTTTTCCACACTAACACAAGTGCGAAAAGTGGTTTCCTGCACCAACACAAGTGCAAAAGTGGTTTTTCAACACTAACACAAGTGCGAAAAGTGGTTTTTCAACACTAACACAAGTGCGAAAAGTGTTTTTTCCACATTAATACAAGTGCAAAAGTGGTTTCCTGCACCAACACAAGTGCGAAAAGTGGTTTTTCAACACTAACACAAGTGCGAAAAGTGGTTTTTCAACACTAACACAAGTGCGAAAAGTGGTTTTTCAACACTATCACAAGTGCAAAAAGTGTTTTTTCCACACTAATACAAGTGCAAAAGTGGTTTCCTGCACCAACACAAGTGCAAAAGTGGTTTTTCAACACTAACACAAGTGCGAAAAGTAGTTTTTCAACACTAACACAAGTGCGAAAAGTGTTTTTTCCACACTAATACAAGTGCAAAAGTGGTTTCCTGCACCAACACAAGTGCAAAAAGTGGTTTTTCAACACTAACACAAGTGCGAAATGTGGTTTTTCAACACTAACACAAGTGCGAAAAGTGGATTTTCAACACTAACACAAGTGCGAAAAGTGTTTTTTCCACACTAATACAAGTGCAAAAGTGGTTTCCTGCACCAACACAAGTGCGAAAAGTGGTTTTTCAACAATAACACAAGTGCGAAAAGTGGTTTTTCAACACTAACACAAGTGCGAAAAGTGGTTTTTCAACACTATCACAAGTGCAAAAAGTGTTTTTTCCACACTAATACAAGTGCAAAAGTGGTTTCCTGCACCAACACAAGTGCAAAAGTGGTTTTTCAACACTAACACAAGTGCGAAAAGTGGTTTTTCAACACTAACACAAGTGCGAAAAGTGTTTTTTCCATACTAATACAAGTGCAAAAGTGGTTTCCTGCACCAACACAAGTGCGAAAAGTGGTTTTTCAACACTAACACAAGTGCGAAAAGTGGTTTTTCAACACTATCACAAGTGCAAAAAGTGGTTTTTCCACACTAATACAAGTGCAAAAGTGGTTTACTGCACCAACACATGTGCGAAAAGTGGTTTTTCAACACTAACACAAGTGCGAAAAGTGGTTTTTCAACACTAACACAAGTGCAAAAAGTGGTTTTTCAACACTAACACATGTGCGAAAAGTGGTTTTTCAACACTAACACAAGTGCAAAAAGTGGTTTTTCCACACTAATACAAGTGCAAAAGTGGTTTCCTGCACCAACACATGTGCGAAAAGTGGTTTTTCAACACCAACACAAGTGCGAAAAGTGGTTTTTCAACAATATCACAAGTGCAAAAAGTGGTTTTTCCACACTAATACAAGTGCAAAAGTGGTTTCCTGCACCAACACAAGTGCGAAAAGTGTTTTTTCAACACTAACACAAGTGCGAAAAGTGGTTTTTCAACACTATCACAAGTGCAAAAAGTATTTTTTCCACACTAATACAAGTGCAAAAGTGGTTTCCTTCACCAACACAAGTGCGAAAAGTGGTTTTTCAACACTAACACAAGTGCGAAAAGTGGTATTTCAACACTAACACAAGTGCGAAAAGTGGTTTTTCCACACTAATACAAGTGCAAAAGTGGTTTCCTGCACCAACACAAGTGCGAAAAGTGGTTTTTCAACACTAACACAAGTGCGAAAAGTGGTTTTTCAACACTAACACAAGTGCGAAAAGTGGTTTTTCAACACTAACACAAGTGCAAAAAGTGTTTTTTCCACACTAATATAAGTGCAAAAGTGGTTTCCTGCACCAACACAAGTGCGAAAAGTGGTTTTTCAACACGAACACAAGTGCGAAACATGGTTTTTCAACACTAACACAAGTGCGAAAAGTGTTTTTTCCACACTAATACAAGTGCAAAAGTGGTTTCCTGCACCAACACAAGTGCAAAAGTGGTTTTTCAACACTAACACAAGTGCGAAAAGTGTTTTTTCCACACTAACACAAGTGCGAAAAGTGGTTTCCTGCACCAACACAAGTGCAAAAGTGGTTTTTCAACACTAACACAAGTGCGAAAAGTGGTTTTTCAACACTAACACAAGTGCGAAAAGTGTTTTTTCCACATTAATACAAGTGCAAAAGTGGTTTCCTGCACCAACACAAGTGCGAAAAGTGGTTTTTCAACACTAACACAAGTGCGAAAAGTGGTTTTTCAACACTAACACAAGTGCGAAAAGTGGTTTTTCAACACTATCACAAGTGCAAAAAGTGTTTTTTCCACACTAATACAAGTGCAAAAGTGGTTTCCTGCACCAACACAAGTGCAAAAGTGGTTTTTCAACACTAACACAAGTGCGAAAAGTAGTTTTTCAACACTAACACAAGTGCGAAAAGTGTTTTTTCCACACTAATACAAGTGCAAAAGTGGTTTCCTGCACCAACACAAGTGCAAAAAGTGGTTTTTCAACACTAACACAAGTGCGAAATGTGGTTTTTCAACACTAACACAAGTGCGAAAAGTGGATTTTCAACACTAACACAAGTGCGAAAAGTGTTTTTTCCACACTAATACAAGTGCAAAAGTGGTTTCCTGCACCAACACAAGTGCGAAAAGTGGTTTTTCAACACTAACACAAGTGCGAAATGTGGTTTTTCAACACTAACACAAGTGCGAAAAGTGGTTTTTCAACACTAACACAAGTGCGAAAAGTGTTTTTTCCACACTAATACAAGTGCAAAAGTGGTTTCCTGCACCAACACAAGTGTGAAAAGTGGTTTTTCAACACTAACACAAGTGCAAAAAGTGGTTTTTCCACACTAATACAAGTGCAAAAGTGGTTTCCTGCACCAACACAAGTTCGAAAAGTGGTTTTTCAACACCAACACAAGTGCGAAAAGTGGTTTTTCAACACTATCACAAGTGCAAAAAGTGTTTTTTCCACACTAATACAAGTGCAAAAGTGGTTTCCTGCACCAACACAAGTTCGAAAAGTGGTTTTTCAACACTAACACAAGTGCGAAAAGTGGTTTTTCAACACTATCACAAGTGCAAAAAGTGTTTTTTCCACACTAATACAAGTGCAAAAGTGGTTTCCTGCAACAACACAAGTGCGAAAAGTGGTTTTTCAACACTAACACAAGTGCGAAAAGTGGTATTTCAACACTAACACCAGTGCGAAAAGTGGTTTTTCCACACTAATACAAGTGCAAAAGTGGTTTCCTGCACCAACACAAGTGCGAAAAGTGGTTTTTCAACACTAACACAAGTGCGAAAAGTGGTTTTCCAACACTAACACAAGTGCGAAAAGTGGTTTTTCAACACTACCACAAGTGCAAAAAGTGTTTTTTCCACACTAATATAAGTGCAAAAGTGGTTTCCTGCACCAACACAAGTGCGAAAAGTGGTTTTTCAACACGAACACAAGTGCGAAACGTGGTTTTTCAACACTAACACAAGTGCGAAAAGTGTTTTTTCCACACTAATACAAGTGCAAAAGTGGTTTCCTGCACCAACACAAGTGCAAAAGTGGTTTTTCAACACTAACACAAGTGCGAAAAGTGTTTTTTCCACACTAACACAAGTGCGAAAAGTGGTTTCCTGCACCAACACAAGTGCAAAAGTGGTTTTTCAACACTAACACAAGTGCGAAAAGTGGTTTTTCAACACTAACACAAGTGCGAAAAGTGTTTTTTCCACATTAATACAAGTGCAAAAGTGGTTTCCTGCACCAACACAAGTGCGAAAAGTGGTTTTTCAACAATAACACAAGTGCGAAAAGTGGTTTTTCAACACTAACACAAGTGCGAAAAGTGGTTTTTCAACACTATCACAAGTGCAAAAAGTGTTTTTTCCACACTAATACAAGTGCAAAAGTGGTTTCCTGCACCAACACAAGTGCAAAAGTGGTTTTTCAACACTAACACAAGTGCGAAAAGTGGTTTTTCAACACTAACACAAGTGCGAAAAGTGTTTTTTCCACACTAATACAAGTGCAAAAGTGGTTTCCTGCACCAACACAAGTGCGAAAAGTGGTTTTTCAACACTAACACAAGTGCGAAAAGTGGTTTTTCAACACTATCACAAGTGCAAAAAGTGGTTTTCCCACACTAATACAAGTGCAAAAGTGGTTTACTGCACCAACACAAGTGCGAAAAGTGGTTTTTCAACACTAACACAAGTGCGAAAAGTGGTTTTTCAAAACTAACACAAGTGCAAAAAGTGGTTTTTCAACACTAACACATGTGCGAAAAGTGGTTTTTCAACACTAACACAAGTGCAAAAAGTGGTTTTTCCACACTAATACAAGTGCAAAAGTGGTTTCCTGCACCAACACATGTGCGAAAAGTGGTTTTTCAACACCAACACAAGTGCGAAAAGTGGTCTTTCAACACTATCACAAGTGCAAAAAGTGGTTTTTCCACACTAATACAAGTGCAAAAGTGGTTTCCTGCACCAACACAAGTGCGAAAAGTGGTTTTTCAACACTAACACAAGTGCGAAAAGTGGTATTTCAACACTAACACAAGTGCGAAAAGTGGTTTTTCCACACTAATACAAGTGCAAAAGTGGTTTCCTGCACCAACACAAGTGCGAAAAGTGGTTTTTCAACACTAACACAAGTGCGAAAAGTGGTTTTTCAACACCAACACAAGTGCGAAAAGTGGTTTTTCAACACTAACACAAGTGCAAAAAGTGTTTTTTCCACACTAATATAAGTGCAAAAGTGGTTTCCTGCACCAACACAAGTGCGAAAAGTGGTTTTTCAACACGAACACAAGTGCGAAACATGGTTTTTCAACACTAACACAAGTGCGAAAAGTGTTTTTTCCACACTAATACAAGTGCAAAAGTGGTTTCCTGCACCAACACAAGTGCAAAAGTGGTTTTTCAACACTAACACAAGTGCGAAAAGTGTTTTTTCCACACTAACACAAGTGCGAAAAGTGGTTTCCTGCACCAACACAAGTGCAAAAGTGGTTTTTCAACACTAACACAAGTGCGAAAAGTGGTTTTTCAACACTAACACAAGTGCGAAAAGTGTTTTTTCCACATTAATACAAGTGAAAAAGTGGTTTCCTGCACCAACACAAGTGCGAAAAGTGGTTTTTCAACACTAACACAAGTGCGAAAAGTGGTTTTTCAACACTAACACAAGTGCGAAAAGTGGTTTTTCAACACTATCACAAGTGCAAAAAGTGTTTTTTCCACACTAATACAAGTGCAAAAGTGGTTTCCTGCACCAACACAAGTGCAAAAGTGGTTTTTCAACACTAACACAAGTGCGAAAAGTAGTTTTTCAACACTAACACAAGTGCGAAAAGTGTATTTTCCACACTAATACAAGTGCAAAAGTGGTTTCCTGCACCAACACAAGTGCAAAAAGTGGTTTTTCAACACTAACACAAGTGCGAAATGTGGTTTTTCAACACTAACACAAGTGCGAAAAGTGGTTTTTCAACACTAACACAAGTGCGAAAAGTGTTTTTTCCACACTAATACAAGTGCAAAAGTGGTTTCCTGCACCAACACAAGTGCGAAAAGTGGTTTTTCAACACTAACACAAGTGCGAAATGTGGTTTTTCAACACTAACACAAGTGCGAAAAGTGGTTTTTCAACACTAACACAAGTGCGAAAAGTGTTTTTTCCACACTAATACAAGTGCAAAAGTGGTTTCCTGCACCAACACAAGTGTGAAAAGTGGTTTTTCAACACTAACACAAGTGCAAAAAGTGGTTTTTCCACACTAATACAAGTGCAAAAGTGGTTTCCTGCACCAACACAAGTTCGAAAAGTGGTTTTTCAACACCAACACAAGTGCGAAAAGTGGTTTTTCAACACTATCACAAGTGCAAAAAGTGTTTTTTCCACACTAATACAAGTGCAAAAGTGGTTTCCTGCACAAACACAAGTTCGAAAAGTGGTTTTTCAACACTAACACAAGTGCGAAAAGTGGTTTTTCAACACTATCACAACTGCAAAAAGTGTTTTTTCCACACTAATACAAGTGCAAAAGTGGTTTCCTGCAACAACACAAGTGCGAAAAGTGGTTTTTCAACACTAACACAAGTGCGAAAAGTGGTATTTCAACACTAACACAAGTGCGAAAAGTGGTTTTTCCACACTAATACAAGTGCAAAAGTGGTTTCCTGCACCAACACAAGTGCGAAAAGTGGTTTTTCAACACTAACACAAGTGCGAAAAGTGGTTTTCCAACACTAACACAAGTGCGAAAAGTGGTTTTTCAACACTACCACAAGTGCAAAAAGTGTTTTTTCCACACTAATATAAGTGCAAAAGTGGTTTCCTGCACCAACACAAGTGCGAAAAGTGGTTTTTCAACACGAACACAAGTGCGAAACGTGGTTTTTCAACACTAACACAAGTGCGAAAAGTGTTTTTTCCACACTAATACAAGTGCAAAAGTGGTTTCCTGCACCAACACAAGTGCAAAAGTGGTTTTTCAACACTAACACAAGTGCGAAAAGTGTTTTTTCCACACTAACACAAGTGCGAAAAGTGGTTTCCTGCACCAACACAAGTGCAAAAGTGGTTTTTCAACACTAACACAAGTGCGAAAAGTGGTTTTTCAACACTAACACAAGTGCGAAAAGTGTTTTTTCCACATTAATACAAGTGCAAAAGTGGTTTCCTGCACCAACACAAGTGCGAAAAGTGGTTTTTCAACAATAACACAAGTGCGAAAAGTGGTTTTTCAACACTAACACAAGTGCGAAAAGTGGTTTTTCAACACTATCACAAGTGCAAAAAGTGTTTTTTCCACACTAATACAAGTGCAAAAGTGGTTTCCTGCACCAACACAAGTGCAAAAGTGGTTTTTCAACACTAACACAAGTGCGAAAAGTGGTTTTTCAACACTAACACAAGTGCGAAAAGTGTTTTTTCCACACTAATACAAATGCAAAAGTGGTTTCCTGCACCAACACAAGTGCGAAAAGTGGTTTTTCAACACTAACACAAGTGCGAAAAGTGGTTTTTCAACACTATCACAAGTGCAAAAAGTGGTTTTCCCACACTAATACAAGTGCAAAAGTGGTTTACTGCACCAACACAAGTGCGAAAAGTGGTTTTTCAACACTAACACAAGTGCGAAAAGTGGTTTTTCAAAACTAACACAAGTGCAAAAAGTGGTTTTTCAACACTAACACATGTGCGAAAAGTGGTTTTTCAACACTAACACAAGTGCAAAAAGTGGTTTTTCCACACTAATACAAGTGCAAAAGTGGTTTCCTGCACCAACACATGTGCGAAAAGTGGTTTTTCAACACCAACACAAGTGCGAAAAGTGGTCTTTCAACACTATCACAAGTGCAAAAAGTGGTTTTTCCACACTAATACAAGTGCAAAAGTGGTTTCCTGCACCAACACAAGTGCGAAAAGTGGTTTTTCAACACTAAAAACAAGTGCGAAAAGTGGTTTTTCAACACTATCACAAGTGCAAAAAGTGTTTTTTCCACACTAATACAAGTGCAAAGGTGGTTTCCTGCACCAACACAAGTGCGAAAAGTGGTTTTTCAACACTAACACAAGTGCGAAAAGTGGTATTTCAACACTAACACAAGTGCGAAAAGTGGTTTTTCCACACTAATACAAGTGCAAAAGTGGTTTCCTGCACCAACACAAGTGCGAAAAGTGGTTTTTCAACACTAACACAAGTGCGAAAAGTGGTTTTTCAACACTAACACAAGTGCGAAAAGTGGTTTTTCAACACTACCACAAGTGCAAAAAGTGTTTTTTCCACACTAATATAAGTGCAAAAGTGGTTTCCTGCACCAACACAAGTGCGAAAAGTGGTTTTTCAACACGAACACAAGTGCGAAACGTGGTTTTTCAACACTAACACAAGTGCGAAAAGTGTTTTTTCCACACTAATACAAGTGCAAAAGTGGTTTCCTGCACCAACACAAGTGCAAAAGTGGTTTTTCAACACTAACACAAGTGCGAAAAGTGTTTTTCCACACTAACACAAGTGCGAAAAGTGGTTTCCTGCACCAACACAAGTGCAAAAGTGGTTTTTCAACACTAACACAAGTGCGAAAAGTGGTTTTTCAACACTAACACAAGTGCGAAAAGTGTTTTTTCCACATTAATACAAGTGCAAAAGTGGTTTCCTGCACCAACACAAGTGCGAAAAGTGGTTTTTCAACACTAACACAAGTGCGAAAAGTGGTTTTTCAACACTAACACAAGTGCGAAAAGTGGTTTTTCCACACTAATACAAGTGCAAAAGTGGTTTCCTGCACCAACATAAGTGCGAAAAGTGGTTTTTCAACACTAACACAAGTGCGAAATGTGGTTTTTCAACACTAACACAAGTGCGAAAAGTGGTTTTTCAACACTAACACAAGTGCGAAAAGTGGTTTTTCAACACTATCACAAGTGCAAAAAGTGTTTTTTCCACACTAATACAAGTGCAAAAGTGGTTTCCTGCACCAATACAAGTGTGAAAGGTGGTTTTTCAACACTAACAGAAGTGCGAAAAGTGATTTTTCAACACTATCACAAGTGCAAAAAGTGGTTTTTCCACACTAATACAAGTGCAAAAGTGGTTTCCTGCACCAACACAAGTGCAAAAAGTGGTTTTTCAACACTAACACAAGTGCGAAAAGTGGTTTTTCAACACTAACACAAGTGCAAAAAGTGGTTTTTCAACACTAACACAAGTGTGAAAAGTGGTTTTTCAACACTAACACAAGTGCAAAAAGTGGTTTTTCCACACTAATACAAGTGCAAAAGTGGTTTCCTGCACCAACACATGTGCGAAAAGTGGTTTTTCAACACCAACACAAGTGCGAAAAGTGGTTTTTCAACACTATCACAAGTGCAAAAAGTGGTTTTTCCACACTAATACAAGTGCAAAAGTGGTTTCCTGCACCAACACAAGTGCGAAAAGTGGTTTTTCAACACGAACACAAGTGCGAAAAGTGGTTTTTCAACACTATCACAAGTGCAAAAAGTGTTTTTCCACACTAATACAAGTGCAAAAGTGGTTTCCTGCACCAACACAAGTGCGAAAAGTGGTTTTTCAACACTAACACAAGTGCGAAAAGTGGTATTTCAACACTAACACAAGTGCGAAAAGTGGTTTTTCCACACTAATACAAGTGCAAAAGTGGTTTCCTGCACCAACACAAGTGCGAAAAGTGGTTTTTCAACACTAACACAAGTGCGAAAAGTGGTTTTTCAACACTAACACAAGTGCGAAAAATGGTTTTTCAACACTACCACAAGTGCAAAAAGTGTTTTTTCCACACTAATATAAGTGCAAAAGTGGTTTCCTGCACCAACACAAGTGCGAAAAGTGGTTTTTCAACACTAACACAAGTGCGAAATGTGGTTTTTCAACACTAACACAAGTGCGAAAAGTGGTTTTTCAACACTAACACAAGTGCGAAAAGTGTTTTTTCCACACTAATACAAGTGCAAAAGTGGTTTCCTGCACCAACACAAGTGCGAAAAGTGGTTTTTCAACACTAACACAAGTGCGAAAAGTGGTTTTTCAACACTAACACAAGTGCGAAAAGTGGTTTTTCAACACTAACACAAGTGCAAAAAGTGGTTTTTCAACACTAACACATCTGCGAAAAGTGGTTTTTCAACACTAACACAAGTGCAAAAAGTGGTTTTTCCACACTAATACAAGTGCAAAAGTGGTTTCCTGCACCAACACATGTGCGAAAAGTGGTTTTTCAACACCAACACAAGTGCGGAAAGTGGTTTTTCAACACTATCACAAGTGCAAAAAGTGGTTTTTCCACACTAATACAAGTGCAAAAGTGGTTTCCTGCACCAACACAAGTGCGAAAAGTGGTTTTTCAACACTAACACAAGTGCGAAAAGTGGTTTTTCAACACTATCACAAGTGCAAAAAGTGTTTTTTCCACACTAATACAAGTGCAAAAGTGGTTTCCTGCACCAACACAAGTGCGAAAAGTGGTTTTTCAACACTAACACAAGTGCGAAAAGTGGTATTTCAACACTAACACAAGTGCGAAAAGTGGTTTTTCCACACTAATACAAGTGCAAAAGTGGTTTCCTGCACCAACACAAGTGCGAAAAGTGGTTTTTCAACACTAACACAAGTGCGAAAAGTGGTTTTCCAACACTAACACAAGTGCGAAAAGTGGTTTTTCAACACTACCACAAGTGCAAAAAGTGTTTTTTCCACACTAATATAAGTGCAAAAGTGGTTTCCTGCACCAACACAAGTGCGAAAAGTGGTTTTTCAACACGAACACAAGTGCGAAACGTGGTTTTTCAACACTAACACAAGTGCGAAAAGTGTTTTTTCCACACTAATACAAGTGCAAAAGTGGTTTCCTGCACCAACACAAGTGCAAAAGTGGTTTTTCAACACTAACACAAGTGCGAAAAGTGTTTTTTCCACACTAACACAAGTGCGAAAAGTGGTTTCCTGCACCAACACAAGTGCAAAAGTGGTTTTTCAACACTAACACAAGTGCGAAAAGTGGTTTTTCAACACTAACACAAGTGCGAAAAGTGTTTTTTCCACATTAATACAAGTGCAAAAGTGGTTTCCTGCACCAACACAAGTGCGAAAAGTGGTTTTTCAACAATAACACAAGTGCGAAAAGTGGTTTTTCAACACTAACACAAGTGCGAAAAGTGGTTTTTCAACACTATCACAAGTGCAAAAAGTGTTTTTTCCACACTAATACAAGTGCAAAAGTGGTTTCCTGCACCAACACAAGTGCAAAAGTGGTTTTTCAACACTAACATAAGTGCGAAAAGTGGTTTTTCAACACTAACACAAGTGCGAAAAGTGTTTTTTCCACACTAATACAAGTGCAAAAGTGGTTTCCTGCACCAACACAAGTGCGAAAAGTGGTTTTTCAACACTAACACAAGTGCGAAAAGTGGTTTTTCAACACTATCACAAGTGCAAAAAGTGGTTTTCCCACACTAATACAAGTGCAAAAGTGGTTTACTGCACCAACACAAGTGCGAAAAGTGGTTTTTCAACACTAACACAAGTGCGAAAAGTGGTTTTTCAAAACTAACACAAGTGCAAAAAGTGGTTTTTCAACACTAACACATGTGCGAAAAGTGGTTTTTCAACACTAACACAAGTGCAAAAAGTGGTTTTTCCACACTAATACAAGTGCAAAAGTGGTTTCCTGCACCAACACATGTGCGAAAAGTGGTTTTTCAACACCAACACAAGTGCGAAAAGTGGTCTTTCAACACTATCACAAGTGCAAAAAGTGTTTTTTCCACACTAATACAAGTGCAAAAGTGGTTTCCTGCACCAACACAAGTGCGAAAAGTGGTTTTTCAACACTAACACAAGTGCGAAAAGTGGTTTTTCAACACTATCACAAGTGCAAAAAGTGTTTTTTCCACACTAATACAAGTGCAAAGGTGGTTTCCTGCACCAACACAAGTGCGAAAAGTGGTTTTTCAACACTAACACAAGTGCGAAAAGTGGTATTTCAACACTAACACAAGTGCGAAAAGTGGTTTTTCCACACTAATACAAGTGCAAAAGTGGTTTCCTGCACCAACACAAGTGCGAAAAGTGGTTTTTCAACACTAACACAAGTGCGAAAAGTGGTTTTTCAACACTAACACAAGTGCGAAAAGTGGTTTTTCAACACTACCACAAGTGCAAAAAGTGTTTTTTCCACACTAATATAAGTGCAAAAGTGGTTTCCTGCACCAACACAAGTGCGAAAAGTGGTTTTTCAACACGAACACAAGTGCGAAACGTGGTTTTTCAACACTAACACAAGTGCGAAAAGTGTTTTTTCCACACTAATACAAGTGCAAAAGTGGTTTCCTGCACCAACACAAGTGCAAAAGTGGTTTTTCAACACTAACACAAGTGCGAAAAGTGTTTTTTCCACACTAACACAAGTGCGAAAAGTGGTTTCCTGCACCAACACAAGTGCAAAAGTGGTTTTTCAACACTAACACAAGTGCGAAAAGTGGTTTTTCAACACTAACACAAGTGCGAAAAGTGTTTTTTCCACATTAATACAAGTGCAAAAGTGGTTTCCTGCACCAACACAAGTGCGAAAAGTGGTTTTTCAACACTAACACAAGTGCGAAAAGTGGTTTTTCAACACTAACACAAGTGCGAAAAGTGGTTTTTCAACACTATCACAAGTGCAAAAAGTGTTTTTTCCACACTAATACAAGTGCAAAAGTGGTTTACTGCACCAACACAAGTGCAAAAGTGGTTTTTCAACACTAACACAAGTGCGAAAAGTGGTTTTTCAACACTAACACAAGTGCGAAAAGTGTTTTTTCCACACTAATACAAGTGCAAAAGTGGTTTCCTGCACCAACATAAGTGCGAAAAGTGGTTTTTCAACACTAACACAAGTGCGAAATGTGGTTTTTCAACACTAACACAAGTGCGAAAAGTGGTTTTTCAACACTAACACAAGTGCGAAAAGTGGTTTTTCAACACTATCACAAGTGCAAAAAGTGTTTTTTCCACACTAATACAAGTGCAAAAGTGGTTTCCTGCACCAATACAAGTGTGAAAGGTGGTTTTTCAACACTAACAGAAGTGCGAAAAGTGATTTTTCAACACTATCACAAGTGCAAAAAGTGGTTTTTCCACACTAATACAAGTGCAAAAGTGGTTTCCTGCACCAACACAAGTGCAAAAAGTGGTTTTTCAACACTAACACAAGTGCGAAAAGTGGTTTTTCAACACTAACACAAGTGCAAAAAGTGGTTTTTCAACACTAACACAAGTGTGAAAAGTGGTTTTTCAACACTAACACAAGTGCAAAAAGTGGTTTTTCCACACTAATACAAGTGCAAAAGTGGTTTCCTGCACCAACACATGTGCGAAAAGTGGTTTTTCAACACCAACACAAGTGCGAAAAGTGGTTTTTCAACACTATCACAAGTGCAAAAAGTGGTTTTTCCACACTAATACAAGTGCAAAAGTGGTTTCCTGCACCAACACAAGTGCGAAAAGTGGTTTTTCAACACGAACACAAGTGCGAAAAGTGGTTTTTCAACACTATCACAAGTGCAAAAAGTGTTTTTCCACACTAATACAAGTGCAAAAGTGGTTTCCTGCACCAACACAAGTGCGAAAAGTGGTTTTTCAACACTAACACAAGTGCGAAAAGTGGTATTTCAACACTAACACAAGTGCGAAAAGTGGTTTTTCCACACTAATACAAGTGCAAAAGTGGTTTCCTGCACCAACACAAGTGCGAAAAGTGGTTTTTCAACACTAACACAAGTGCGAAAAGTGGTTTTTCAACACTAACACAAGTGCGAAAAATGGTTTTTCAACACTACCACAAGTGCAAAAAGTGTTTTTTCCACACTAATATAAGTGCAAAAGTGGTTTCCTGCACCAACACAAGTGCGAAAAGTGGTTTTTCAACACTAACACAAGTGCGAAATGTGGTTTTTCAACACTAACACAAGTGCGAAAAGTGGTTTTTCAACACTAACACAAGTGCGAAAAGTGTTTTTTCCACACTAATACAAGTGCAAAAGTGGTTTCCTGCACCAACACAAGTGCGAAAAGTGGTTTTTCAACACTAACACAAGTGCGAAAAGTGGTTTTTCAACACTAACACAAGTGCGAAAAGTGGTTTTTCAACACTAACACAAGTGCAAAAAGTGGTTTTTCAACACTAACACATCTGCGAAAAGTGGTTTTTCAACACTAACACAAGTGCAAAAAGTGGTTTTTCCACACTAATACAAGTGCAAAAGTGGTTTCCTGCACCAACACATGTGCGAAAAGTGGTTTTTCAACACCAACACAAGTGCGGAAAGTGGTTTTTCAACACTATCACAAGTGCAAAAAGTGGTTTTTCCACACTAATACAAGTGCAAAAGTGGTTTCCTGCACCAACACAAGTGCGAAAAGTGGTTTTTCAACACTAACACAAGTGCGAAAAGTGGTTTTTCAACACTATCACAAGTGCAAAAAGTGTTTTTTCCACACTAATACAAGTGCAAAAGTGGTTTCCTGCACCAACACAAGTGCGAAAAGTGGTTTTTCAACACTAACACAAGTGCGAAAAGTGGTATTTCAACACTAACACAAGTGCGAAAAGTGGTTTTTCCACACTAATACAAGTGCAAAAGTGGTTTCCTGCACCAACACAAGTGCGAAAAGTGGTTTTTCAACCCTAACACAAGTGCGAAAAGTGGTTTTTCAACACTAACACAAGTGCGAATAGTGGTTTTTCAACACTACCACAAGTGCAAAAAGTGTTTTTTCCACACTAATATAAGTGCAAAAGTGGTTTCCTGCACCAACACAAGTGCGAAAAGTGGTTTTTCAACACGAACACAAGTGCAAAACGTGGTTTTTCAACACTAACACAAGTGCGAAAAGTGTTTTTTCCACACTAATACAAGTGCAAAAGTGGTTTCCTGCACCAACACAAGTGCAAAAGTGGTTTTTCAACACTAACACAAGTGCGAAAAGTGTTTTTTCCACACTAACACAAGTGCGAAAAGTGGTTCCTGCACCAACACAAGTGCAAAAGTGGTTTTTCAACACTAACACAAGTGCGAAAAGTGGTTTTTCAACACTAACACAAGTGCGAAAAGTGTTTTTTCCACATTAATACAAGTGCAAAAGTGGTTTCCTGCACCAACACAAGTGCGAAAAGTGGTTTTTCAACACTAACACAAGTGCGAAAAGTGGTTTTTCAACATTAACACAAGTGCGAAAAGTGGTTTTTCAACACTATCACAAGTGCAAAAAGTGTTTTTTCCACACTAATACAAGTGCAAAAGTGGTTTCCTGCACCAACACAAGTGCAAAAGTGGTTTTTCAACACTAACACAAGTGCGAAAAGTGGTTTTTCAACACTAACACAAGTGCGAAAAGTGTTTTTTCCACACCAATACAAGTGCAAAAGTGGTTTCCTGCACCAACACAAGTGCGAAAAGTGGTTTTTCAACACTAACACAAGTGCGAAATGTGGTTTTTCAACACTAACACAAGTGCGAAAAGTGGTTTTTCAACACTAACACAAGTGCAAAAAGTGTTTTTTCCACACTAATACAAGTGCAAAAGTGGTTTCCTGCACCAACACAAGTGCGAAAAGTGGTTTTTCAACACTAACACAAGTGCGAAATGTGGTTTTTCAACACTAACACAAGTGCGAAAAGTGGTTTTACAACACTAACACAAGTGCGAAAAGTGTTTTTTTCCACACTAATACAAGTGCAAAAGTGGTTTCCTGCACCAACACAAGTGTGAAAAGTGGTTTTTCAACACTAACACAAGTGCGAAAAGTGGTTTTTCAACACTAACACAAGTGCGAAAAGTGGTTTTTCAACACTAACACAAGTGCAAAAAGTGGTTTTTCAACACTATCACAAGTGCAAAAAGTGTTTTTTCCACACTAATACAAGTGCAAAAGTGGTTTCCTGCACCAACACAAGTGCGAAAAGTGGTTTTTCAACACTAACACAAGTGCGAAAAGTGGTTTTTCAACACTAACACAAGTGAAAAAAGTGTTTTTTCCACACTAATACAAGTGCAAAAGTGGTTTCCTGCACCAACACAAGTGCGAAAAGTGGTTTTTCAACACTAACACAAGTGCGAAAAGTGTTTTTTCCACACTAATACAAGTGCAAAAGTGGTTTCCTGCACCAACACAAGTGCGAAAAGTGGTTTTTCAACACTAACACAAGTGCGAAATGTGGTTTTTCAACACTAACACAAGTGCGAAAAGTGTTTTTTCCACACTAATACAAGTGCAAAAGTGGTTTCCTGCACCAACACAAGTGCGAAAAGTGGTTTTTCAACACTAACACAAGTGCAAAAAGTGGTTTTTCAACACTAACACAAGTGCGAAAAGTGGTTTTTCAACACTAACACAAGTGCAAAAAGTGGTTTTTCCACACTAATACAAGTGCAAAAGTGGTTTCCTGCACCAACACAAGTGCAAAAAGTGGTTTTTCAACACTAACACAAGTGCGAAAAGTGGTTTTTCAACACTAACACAAGTGCAAAAAGTGGTTTTTCAACACTAACACAAGTGTGAAAAGTGGTTTTTCAACACTAACACAAGTGCAAAAAGTGGTTTTTCCACACTAATACAAGTGCAAAAGTGGTTTCCTGCACCAACACATGTGCGAAAAGTGGTTTTTCAACACCAACACAAGTGCGAAAAGTGGTTTTTCAACACTATCACAAGTGCAAAAAGTGGTTTTTCCACACTAATACAAGTGCAAAAGTGGTTTCCTGCACCAACACAAGTGCGAAAAGTGGTTTTTCAACACGAACACAAGTGCGAAAAGTGGTTTTTCAACACTATCACAAGTGCAAAAAGTGTTTTTCCACACTAATACAAGTGCAAAAGTGGTTTCCTGCACCAACACAAGTGCGAAAAGTGGTTTTTCAACACTAACACAAGTGCGAAAAGTGGTATTTCAACACTAACACAAGTGCGAAAAGTGGTTTTTCCACACTAATACAAGTGCAAAAGTGGTTTCCTGCACCAACACAAGTGCGAAAAGTGGTTTTTCAACACTAACACAAGTGCGAAAAGTGGTTTTTCAACACTAACACAAGTGCGAAAAATGGTTTTTCAACACTACCACAAGTGCAAAAAGTGTTTTTTCCACACTAATATAAGTGCAAAAGTGGTTTCCTGCACCAACACAAGTGCGAAAAGTGGTTTTTCAACACTAACACAAGTGCGAAATGTGGTTTTTCAACACTAACACAAGTGCGAAAAGTGGTTTTTCAACACTAACACAAGTGCGAAAAGTGTTTTTTCCACACTAATACAAGTGCAAAAGTGGTTTCCTGCACCAACACAAGTGCGAAAAGTGGTTTTTCAACACTAACACAAGTGCGAAAAGTGGTTTTTCAACACTAACACAAGTGCGAAAAGTGGTTTTTCAACACTAACACAAGTGCAAAAAGTGGTTTTTCAACACTAACACATCTGCGAAAAGTGGTTTTTCAACACTAACACAAGTGCAAAAAGTGGTTTTTCCACACTAATACAAGTGCAAAAGTGGTTTCCTGCACCAACACATGTGCGAAAAGTGGTTTTTCAACACCAACACAAGTGCGGAAAGTGGTTTTTCAACACTATCACAAGTGCAAAAAGTGGTTTTTCCACACTAATACAAGTGCAAAAGTGGTTTCCTGCACCAACACAAGTGCGAAAAGTGGTTTTTCAACACTAACACAAGTGCGAAAAGTGGTTTTTCAACACTATCACAAGTGCAAAAAGTGTTTTTTCCACACTAATACAAGTGCAAAAGTGGTTTCCTGCACCAACACAAGTGCGAAAAGTGGTTTTTCAACACTAACACAAGTGCGAAAAGTGGTATTTCAACACTAACACAAGTGCGAAAAGTGGTTTTTCCACACTAATACAAGTGCAAAAGTGGTTTCCTGCACCAACACAAGTGCGAAAAGTGGTTTTTCAACCCTAACACAAGTGCGAAAAGTGGTTTTTCAACACTAACACAAGTGCGAATAGTGGTTTTTCAACACTACCACAAGTGCAAAAAGTGTTTTTTCCACACTAATATAAGTGCAAAAGTGGTTTCCTGCACCAACACAAGTGCGAAAAGTGGTTTTTCAACACGAACACAAGTGCAAAACGTGGTTTTTCAACACTAACACAAGTGCGAAAAGTGTTTTTTCCACACTAATACAAGTGCAAAAGTGGTTTCCTGCACCAACACAAGTGCAAAAGTGGTTTTTCAACACTAACACAAGTGCGAAAAGTGTTTTTTCCACACTAACACAAGTGCGAAAAGTGGTTCCTGCACCAACACAAGTGCAAAAGTGGTTTTTCAACACTAACACAAGTGCGAAAAGTGGTTTTTCAACACTAACACAAGTGCGAAAAGTGTTTTTTCCACATTAATACAAGTGCAAAAGTGGTTTCCTGCACCAACACAAGTGCGAAAAGTGGTTTTTCAACACTAACACAAGTGCGAAAAGTGGTTTTTCAACATTAACACAAGTGCGAAAAGTGGTTTTTCAACACTATCACAAGTGCAAAAAGTGTTTTTTCCACACTAATACAAGTGCAAAAGTGGTTTCCTGCACCAACACAAGTGCAAAAGTGGTTTTTCAACACTAACACAAGTGCGAAAAGTGGTTTTTCAACACTAACACAAGTGCGAAAAGTGTTTTTTCCACACCAATACAAGTGCAAAAGTGGTTTCCTGCACCAACACAAGTGCGAAAAGTGGTTTTTCAACACTAACACAAGTGCGAAATGTGGTTTTTCAACACTAACACAAGTGCGAAAAGTGGTTTTTCAACACTAACACAAGTGCAAAAAGTGTTTTTTCCACACTAATACAAGTGCAAAAGTGGTTTCCTGCACCAACACAAGTGCGAAAAGTGGTTTTTCAACACTAACACAAGTGCGAAATGTGGTTTTTCAACACTAACACAAGTGCGAAAAGTGGTTTTACAACACTAACACAAGTGCGAAAAGTGTTTTTTTCCACACTAATACAAGTGCAAAAGTGGTTTCCTGCACCAACACAAGTGTGAAAAGTGGTTTTTCAACACTAACACAAGTGCGAAAAGTGGTTTTTCAACACTAACACAAGTGCGAAAAGTGGTTTTTCAACACTAACACAAGTGCAAAAAGTGGTTTTTCAACACTATCACAAGTGCAAAAAGTGTTTTTTCCACACTAATACAAGTGCAAAAGTGGTTTCCTGCACCAACACAAGTGCGAAAAGTGGTTTTTCAACACTAACACAAGTGCGAAAAGTGGTTTTTCAACACTAACACAAGTGCAAAAAGTGTTTTTTCCACACTAATACAAGTGCAAAAGTGGTTTCCTGCACCAACACAAGTGCGAAAAGTGGTTTTTCAACACTAACACAAGTGCGAAAAGTGTTTTTTCCACACTAATACAAGTGCAAAAGTGGTTTCCTGCACCAACACAAGTGCGAAAAGTGGTTTTTCAACACTAACACAAGTGCGAAATGTGGTTTTTCAACACTAACACAAGTGCGAAAAGTGTTTTTTCCACACTAATACAAGTGCAAAAGTGGTTTCCTGCACCAACACAAGTGCGAAAAGTGGTTTTTCAACACTAACACAAGTGCAAAAAGTGGTTTTTCAACACTAACACAAGTGCGAAAAGTGGTTTTTCAACACTAACACAAGTGCAAAAAGTGGTTTTTCCACACTAATACCAGTGCAAAAGTGGTTTCCTGCACCAACACATGTGCGAAAAGTGGTTTTTCAACACCAACACAAGTGCGAAAAGTGGTTTTTCAACACTATCACAAGTGCAAAAAGTGGTTTTTCCACACTAATACAAGTGCAAAAGTGGTTTCCTGCACCAACACAAGTGCGAAAAGTGGTTTTTCAACACTAACACAAGTGCAAAAAGTGGTTTTTCAACACTATCACAAGTCCAAAAAGTGTTTTTTCCACACTAATACAAGTGCAAAAGTGGTTTCCTGCACCAACACAAGTGCGAAAAGTGGTTTTTCAACACTAACAGAAGTGCGAAAAGTGGTATTTCAACACTAACACAAGTGCGAAAAGTGGTTTTTCAACACTAATACAAGTGCGAAATGTGGTTTCTCAACACTAACACAAGTGCGAAAAGTGGTTTTTCAACACTAACACAAGTGCGAAAAGTGGTTTTTCAACACTATCACAAGTGCAAAAAGTGTTTTTTCCACACTAATACAAGTGCAAAAGTGGTTTCCTGCACCAATACAAGTGTGAAAGGTGGTTTTTCAACACTAACAGAAGTGCGAAAAGTGATTTTTCAACACTATCACAAGTGCAAAAAGTGGTTTTTCCACACTAATACAAGTGCAAAAGTGGTTTCCTGCACCAACACAAGTGCAAAAAGTGGTTTTTCAACACTAACACAAGTGCGAAAAGTGGTTTTTCAACACTATCACAAGTGCAAAAAGTGTTTTTTCCACACTAATACAAGTGCAAAAGTGGTTTCCTGCACCAACACAAGTGCGAAAAGTGGTTTTTCAACACTAACACAAGTGCGAAAAGTGGTATTTCAACACTAACACAAGTGCGAAAAGTGGTTTTTCCACACTAATACAAGTGCAAAAGTGGTTTCCTGCACCAACACAAGTGCGAAAAGTGGTTTTTCAACCCTAACACAAGTGCGAAAAGTGGTTTTTCAACACTAACACAAGTGCGAATAGTGGTTTTTCAACACTACCACAAGTGCAAAAAGTGTTTTTTCCACACTAATATAAGTGCAAAAGTGGTTTCCTGCACCAACACAAGTGCGAAAAGTGGTTTTTCAACACGAACACAAGTGCAAAACGTGGTTTTTCAACACTAACACAAGTGCGAAAAGTGTTTTTTCCACACTAATACAAGTGCAAAAGTGGTTTCCTGCACCAACACAAGTGCAAAAGTGGTTTTTCAACACTAACACAAGTGCGAAAAGTGTTTTTTCCACACTAACACAAGTGCGAAAAGTGGTTCCTGCACCAACACAAGTGCAAAAGTGGTTTTTCAACACTAACACAAGTGCGAAAAGTGGTTTTTCAACACTAACACAAGTGCGAAAAGTGTTTTTTCCACATTAATACAAGTGCAAAAGTGGTTTCCTGCACCAACACAAGTGCGAAAAGTGGTTTTTCAACACTAACACAAGTGCGAAAAGTGGTTTTTCAACACTAACACAAGTGCGAAAAGTGGTTTTTCAACACTATCACAAGTGCAAAAAGTGTTTTTTCCACACTAATACAAGTGCAAAAGTGGTTTCCTGCACCAACACAAGTGCAAAAGTGGTTTTTCAACACTAACACAAGTGCGAAAAGTGGTTTTTCAACACTAACACAAGTGCGAAAAGTGTTTTTTCCACACTAATACAAGTGCAAAAGTGGTTTCCTGCACCAACACAAGTGCGAAAAGTGGTTTTTCAACACTAACACAAGTACGAAATGTGGTTTTTCAACACTAACACAAGTGCGAAAAGTGGTTTTTCAACACTAACACAAGTGCAAAAAGTGTTTTTTCCACACTAATACAAGTGCAAAAGTGGTTTCCTGCACCAACACAAGTGCGAAAAGTGGTTTTTCAACACTAACACAAGTGCGAAATGTGGTTTTTCAACACTAACACAAGTGCGAAAAGTGGTTTTACAACACTAACACAAGTGCGAAAAGTGTTTTTTTCCACACTAATACAAGTGCAAAAGTGGTTTCCTGCACCAACACAAGTGTGAAAAGTGGTTTTTCAACACGAACACAAGTGCGAAAAGTGGTTTTTCAACACTAACACAAGTGCGAAAAGTGGTTTTTCAACACTAACACAAGTGCAAAAAGTGGTTTTTCAACACTATCACAAGTGCAAAAAGTGTTTTTTCCACACTAATACAAGTGCAAAAGTGGTTTCCTGCACCAACACAAGTGCAAAAAGTGGTTTTTCAACACTAACACAAGTGCGAAAAGTGGTTTTTCAACACTAACACAAGTGCAAAAAGTGTTTTTTCCACACTAATACAAGTGCAAAAGTGGTTTCCTGCACCAACACAAGTGCGAAAAGTGGTTTTTCAACACTAACACAAGTGCGAAAAGTGTTTTTTCCACACTAATACAAGTGCAAAAGTGGTTTCCTGCACCAACACAAGTGCGAAAAGTGGTTTTTCAACACTAACACAAGTGCGAAATGTGGTTTTTCAACACTAACACAAGTGCGAAAAGTGTTTTTTCCACACTAATACAAGTGCAAAAGTGGTTTCCTGCACCAACACAAGTGCGAAAAGTGGTTTTTCAACACTAACACAAGTGCAAAAAGTGGTTTTTCAACACTAACACAAGTGCGAAAAGTGGTTTTTCAACACTAACACAAGTGCAAAAAGTGGTTTTTCCACACTAATACAAGTGCAAAAGTGGTTTCCTGCACCAACACATGTGCGAAAAGTGGTTTTTCAACACCAACACAAGTGCGAAAAGTGGTTTTTCAACACTATCACAAGTGCAAAAAGTGGTTTTTCCACACTAATACAAGTGCAAAAGTGGTTTCCTGCACCAACACAAGTGCGAAAAGTGGTTTTTCAACACTAACACAAGTGCAAAAAGTGGTTTTTCAACACTATCACAAGTCCAAAAAGTGTTTTTTCCACACTAATACAAGTGCAAAAGTGGTTTCCTGCACCAACACAAGTGCGAAAAGTGGTTTTTCAACACTAACAGAAGTGCGAAAAGTGGTATTTCAACACTAACACAAGTGCGAAAAGTGGTTTTTCCACACTAATACAAGTGCAAAAGTGGTTTCCTGCACCAACACAAGTGCGAAAAGTGGTTTTTCAACACTAACACAAGTGCGAAAAGTGGTTTTTCAACACTATCACAAGTGCAAAAAGTGTTTTTTCCACACTAATACAAGTGCAAAAGTGGTTTCCTGCACCAACACAAGTGCGAAAAGTGGTTTTTCAACACTAACACAAGTGCGAAAAGTGGTATTTCAACACTAACACAAGTGCGAAAAGTGGTTTTTCCACACTAATACAAGTGCAAAAGTGGTTTCCTGCACCAACACAAGTGCGAAAAGTGGTTTTTCAACCCTAACACAAGTGCGAAAAGTGGTTTTTCAACACTAACACAAGTGCGAATAGTGGTTTTTCAACACTACCACAAGTGCAAAAAGTGTTTTTTCCACACTAATATAAGTGCAAAAGTGGTTTCCTGCACCAACACAAGTGCGAAAAGTGGTTTTTCAACACGAACACAAGTGCGAAAAGTGGTTTTTCAACACTAACACAAGTGCGAAAAATGGTTTTTCAACACTACCACAAGTGCAAAAAGTGTTTTTTCCACACTAATATAAGTGCAAAAGTGGTTTCCTGCACCAACACAAGTGCGAAAAGTGGTTTTTCAACACTAACACAAGTGCGAAATGTGGTTTTTCAACACTAACACAAGTGCGAAAAGTGGTTTTTCAACACTAACACAAGTGCGAAAAGTGTTTTTTCCACACTAATACAAGTGCAAAAGTGGTTTCCTGCACCAACACAAGTGCGAAAAGTGGTTTTTCAACACTAACACAAGTGCGAAAAGTGGTTTTTCAACACTAACACAAGTGCGAAAAGTGGTTTTTCAACACTAACACAAGTGCAAAAAGTGGTTTTTCAACACTAACACATCTGCGAAAAGTGGTTTTTCAACACTAACACAAGTGCAAAAAGTGGTTTTTCCACACTAATACAAGTGCAAAAGTGGTTTCCTGCACCAACACATGTGCGAAAAGTGGTTTTTCAACACCAACACAAGTGCGGAAAGTGGTTTTTCAACACTATCACAAGTGCAAAAAGTGGTTTTTCCACACTAATACAAGTGCAAAAGTGGTTTCCTGCACCAACACAAGTGCGAAAAGTGGTTTTTCAACACTAACACAAGTGCGAAAAGTGGTTTTTCAACACTATCACAAGTGCAAAAAGTGTTTTTTCCACACTAATACAAGTGCAAAAGTGGTTTCCTGCACCAACACAAGTGCGAAAAGTGGTTTTTCAACACTAACACAAGTGCGAAAAGTGGTATTTCAACACTAACACAAGTGCGAAAAGTGGTTTTTCCACACTAATACAAGTGCAAAAGTGGTTTCCTGCACCAACACAAGTGCGAAAAGTGGTTTTTCAACCCTAACACAAGTGCGAAAAGTGGTTTTTCAACACTAACACAAGTGCGAATAGTGGTTTTTCAACACTACCACAAGTGCAAAAAGTGTTTTTTCCACACTAATATAAGTGCAAAAGTGGTTTCCTGCACCAACACAAGTGCGAAAAGTGGTTTTTCAACACGAACACAAGTGCAAAACGTGGTTTTTCAACACTAACACAAGTGCGAAAAGTGTTTTTTCCACACTAATACAAGTGCAAAAGTGGTTTCCTGCACCAACACAAGTGCAAAAGTGGTTTTTCAACACTAACACAAGTGCGAAAAGTGTTTTTTCCACACTAACACAAGTGCGAAAAGTGGTTCCTGCACCAACACAAGTGCAAAAGTGGTTTTTCAACACTAACACAAGTGCGAAAAGTGGTTTTTCAACACTAACACAAGTGCGAAAAGTGTTTTTTCCACATTAATACAAGTGCAAAAGTGGTTTCCTGCACCAACACAAGTGCGAAAAGTGGTTTTTCAACACTAACACAAGTGCGAAAAGTGGTTTTTCAACATTAACACAAGTGCGAAAAGTGGTTTTTCAACACTATCACAAGTGCAAAAAGTGTTTTTTCCACACTAATACAAGTGCAAAAGTGGTTTCCTGCACCAACACAAGTGCAAAAGTGGTTTTTCAACACTAACACAAGTGCGAAAAGTGGTTTTTCAACACTAACACAAGTGCGAAAAGTGTTTTTTCCACACCAATACAAGTGCAAAAGTGGTTTCCTGCACCAACACAAGTGCGAAAAGTGGTTTTTCAACACTAACACAAGTGCGAAATGTGGTTTTTCAACACTAACACAAGTGCGAAAAGTGGTTTTTCAACACTAACACAAGTGCAAAAAGTGTTTTTTCCACACTAATACAAGTGCAAAAGTGGTTTCCTGCACCAACACAAGTGCGAAAAGTGGTTTTTCAACACTAACACAAGTGCGAAATGTGGTTTTTCAACACTAACACAAGTGCGAAAAGTGGTTTTACAACACTAACACAAGTGCGAAAAGTGTTTTTTTCCACACTAATACAAGTGCAAAAGTGGTTTCCTGCACCAACACAAGTGTGAAAAGTGGTTTTTCAACACTAACACAAGTGCGAAAAGTGGTTTTTCAACACTAACACAAGTGCGAAAAGTGGTTTTTCAACACTAACACAAGTGCAAAAAGTGGTTTTTCAACACTATCACAAGTGCAAAAAGTGTTTTTTCCACACTAATACAAGTGCAAAAGTGGTTTCCTGCACCAACACAAGTGCGAAAAGTGGTTTTTCAACACTAACACAAGTGCGAAAAGTGGTTTTTCAACACTAACACAAGTGCAAAAAGTGTTTTTTCCACACTAATACAAGTGCAAAAGTGGTTTCCTGCACCAACACAAGTGCGAAAAGTGGTTTTTCAACACTAACACAAGTGCGAAAAGTGTTTTTTCCACACTAATACAAGTGCAAAAGTGGTTTCCTGCACCAACACAAGTGCGAAAAGTGGTTTTTCAACACTAACACAAGTGCGAAATGTGGTTTTTCAACACTAACACAAGTGCGAAAAGTGTTTTTTCCACACTAATACAAGTGCAAAAGTGGTTTCCTGCACCAACACAAGTGCGAAAAGTGGTTTTTCAACACTAACACAAGTGCAAAAAGTGGTTTTTCAACACTAACACAAGTGCGAAAAGTGGTTTTTCAACACTAACACAAGTGCAAAAAGTGGTTTTTCCACACTAATACAAGTGCAAAAGTGGTTTCCTGCACCAACACATGTGCGAAAAGTGGTTTTTCAACACCAACACAAGTGCGAAAAGTGGTTTTTCAACACTATCACAAGTGCAAAAAGTGGTTTTTCCACACTAATACAAGTGCAAAAGTGGTTTCCTGCACCAACACAAGTGCGAAAAGTGGTTTTTCAACACTAACACAAGTGCAAAAAGTGGTTTTTCAACACTATCACAAGTCCAAAAAGTGTTTTTTCCACACTAATACAAGTGCAAAAGTGGTTTCCTGCACCAACACAAGTGCGAAAAGTGGTTTTTCAACACTAACAGAAGTGCGAAAAGTGGTATTTCAACACTAACACAAGTGCGAAAAGTGGTTTTTCAACACTAATACAAGTGCGAAATGTGGTTTCTCAACACTAACACAAGTGCGAAAAGTGGTTTTTCAACACTAACACAAGTGCGAAAAGTGGTTTTTCAACACTATCACAAGTGCAAAAAGTGTTTTTTCCACACTAATACAAGTGCAAAAGTGGTTTCCTGCACCAATACAAGTGTGAAAGGTGGTTTTTCAACACTAACAGAAGTGCGAAAAGTGATTTTTCAACACTATCACAAGTGCAAAAAGTGGTTTTTCCACACTAATACAAGTGCAAAAGTGGTTTCCTGCACCAACACAAGTGCAAAAAGTGGTTTTTCAACACTAACACAAGTGCGAAAAGTGGTTTTTCAACACTATCACAAGTGCAAAAAGTGTTTTTTCCACACTAATACAAGTGCAAAAGTGGTTTCCTGCACCAACACAAGTGCGAAAAGTGGTTTTTCAACACTAACACAAGTGCGAAAAGTGGTATTTCAACACTAACACAAGTGCGAAAAGTGGTTTTTCCACACTAATACAAGTGCAAAAGTGGTTTCCTGCACCAACACAAGTGCGAAAAGTGGTTTTTCAACCCTAACACAAGTGCGAAAGTGGT